>NW_026015037.1:0-27500 GCF_020379485.1 Brassica napus
CACCAGCGTTTGAATAAATCCATCAGGAGTTTGCGTGCATAAGTGTTAATCCCGCCACTTTCAATCAGGTGATTCCCGTTTCCCAGTTTGGGATAGCACATCAGTTCTTCGTCGTTCCAATCAAACCAGGATGAATCACTTGTGAGAAGCTTGATTGGATACATAAGTTTGGAGAATCACCAGGAAGTTGAATAAATCTCATAGGAGTTGGGAATGAAGAAGTTATCCCACTTTCAAATCAGGTGATTCCAGTTTCCCAGTTTGGGAATAGCACAGCTTCTTCGTCGTTCCATCAACCAGGATGAATCACTTTGTAAGAAGCTTGATTTGGATACATAAAGTGGTGGAGAATCACCAGGAAGTTGAATAAATCTCATAGGAGTTGGATGAAGAAGTTATCCCACTTTCAAATCAGGTGATTCCAGTTTCCCAGTTTGGGAATACACAGCTTCTTCTTCGCCGTTCCAATCAAACCAGGATGAATCACTTTGTGAGAAGCTTGATTTGGATACATAAAGTGGTGGAGAATCACCAGGAAGTTGAATAAATCTCATAGGAGTTGGCATGAAGAAGTTATCCCACTTTCAAATCAGGTGATTCCAGTTTCCCAGTTTGGGAATAGCACAGCTTCTTCGTCGTTCCAATCAAACCAATGAATCACTTTGTGAGAAGCTTGATTTGGATACATAAAGTGGTGGAGAATCACCAGGAAGTTGAATAAATCTCATAGGAGTTTGGCAGAAGAAGTTATCCCACTTTCAAATCAGGTGATTCCAGTTTCCCAGTTTGGGAATAGCACAGCTTCTTCGTCGTTCCAATCAAACCAGGATGAATCACTTTGTAGAAGCTTGATTTGGATACATAAAGTGGTGGAGAATCACCAGGAAGTTGAATAAATCTCATAGGAGTTGGCATGAAGAAGTTATCCCACTTTAAATCAGGTGATTCCAGTTTCCCAGTTTGGGAATAGCACAGCTTCTTCGTCGTTCCAATCAAACCAGGATGAATCACTTTGTGAGAAGCTTGATTTGGATACATAAAGTGGTGGAGAATCACCAGGAAGTTGAATAAATCTCATAGGAGTTGGGTGAAGAAGTTATCCCACTTTCAAATCAGGTGATTCCAGTTTCCCAGTTTGGGAATAGCACAGCTTCTTCGTCGTTCCAATCAAACCAGGATGAATCACTTTGTGAGAAGCTTGATTTGGATACATAAAGTGGTGGAGAATCACCAGGAAGTTGAATAAATCTCATAGGAGTTGGATGAAGAAGTTATCCCACTTTCAAATCAGGTGATTCCAGTTTCCCGTTTGGGAATAGCACAGCTTCTTCGTCGTTCCAATCAAACCAGGATGAATCACTTTGTAAGAAGCTTGATTTGGATACATAAGTGGTGGAGAATCACCAGGAAGTTGAATAAATCTCATAGGAGTTGGCATGAAGAAGTTATCCCACTTTCAAATCAGGTGATTCCAGTTTCCCAGTTTGGGAATAGCACAGCTTCTTCGTCGTTCCAATCAAACCAGGATGAATCACTTTGTGAGAAGCTTGATTTGGATACATAAAGTGGTGGAGAATCACCAGGAAGTTGAATAAATCTCATAGGAGTTGGCATGAAGAAGTTATCCCACTTTCAAATCAGGTGATTCCAGTTTTCCAGTTTGGGAATAGCACAGCTTCTTCGTCGTTCCAATCAAACCAGGATGAATCACTTTGTGAGAAGCTTGATTTGGATACATAAAGTGGTGGAGAATCACCAGGAAGTTGAATAAATCTCATAGGAGTTGGGATGAAGAAGTTATCCCACTTTCAAATCAGGTGATTCCAGTTTCCCAGTTTGGGAATAGCACAGCTTCTTCGTCGTTCCAATCAAACCAGGATGAATCACTTTGTGAGAAGCTTGATTTGGATACATAAAGTGGTGGAGAATCACCAGGAAGTTGAATAAATCTCATAGGAGTTGGCATGAAGAAGTTATCCCACTTTCAAATCAGGTGTGATTCCAGTTTCCCAGTTTGGGAATAGCACAGCTTCTTCGTCGTTCCAATCAAACCAGGATGAATCACTTTGTGAGAAGCTTGATTTGGATACATAAAGTGGTGGAGAATCACCAGGAAGTTGAATAAATCTCATAGGAGTTGGGATGAAGAAGTTATCCCACTTTCAAATCAGGTGATTCCAGTTTCCCAGTTTGGGAATAGCACAGCTTCTTCGTCGTTCCAATCAAACCAGGATGAATCACTTTGTGAGAAGCTTGATTTGGATACATAAAGTGGTGGAGAATCACCAGGAAGTTGAATAAATCTCATAGGAGTTGGCATGAAGAAGTTATCCCACTTTCAAATCAGGTGATTCCAGTTTCCCAGTTTGGGAATAGCACAGCTTCTTCGTCGTTCCAATCAAACCAGGATGAATCACTTTGTGAGAAGCTTGATTTGGATACATAAAGTGGTGGAGAATCACCAGGAAGTTGAATAAATCTCATAGGAGTTGGCATGAAGAAGTTATCCCACTTTCAAATCAGGTGATTCCAGTTTCCCAGTTTGGGAATAGCACAGCTTCTTCGTCGTTCCAATCAAACCAGGATGAATCACTTTGTGAGAAGCTTGATTTGGATACATAAAGTGGTGGAGAATCACCAGGAAGTTGAATAAATCTCATAGGAGTTGGCATGAAGAAGTTATCCCACTTTCAAATCAGGTGATTCCAGTTTCCCAGTTTGGGAATAGCACAGCTTCTTCGTCGTTCCAATCAAACCAGGATGAATCACTTTGTGAGAAGCTTGATTTGGATACATAAAGTGGTGGAGAATCACCAGGAAGTTGAATAAATCTCATAGGAGTTGGGATGAAGAAGTTATCCCACTTTCAAATCAGGTGATTCCAGTTTCCCAGTTTGGGAATAGCACAGCTTCTTCGTCGTTCCAATCAAACCAGGATGAATCACTTTGTAAGAAGCTTGATTTGGATACATAAAGTGGTGGAGAATCACCAGGAAGTTGAATAAATCTCATAGGAGTTGGCATGAAGAAGTTATCCCACTTTCAAATCAGGTGATTCCAGTTTCCCAGTTTGGGAATAGCACAGCTTCTTCGTCGTTCCAATCAAACCAGGATGAATCACTTTGTGAGAAGCTTGATTTGGATACATAAAGTGGTGGAGAATCACCAGGAAGTTGAATAAATCTCATAGGAGTTGGCAAGAAGAAGTTATCCCACTTTCAAATCAGGTGATTCCAGTTTCCAGTTTGGGAATAGCACAGCTTCTTCGTCGTTCCAATCAAACCAGGATGAATCACTTTGTGAGAAGCTTGATTTGGATACATAAAGTGGTGGAGAATCACCAGGAAGTTGAATAAATCTCATAGGAGTTGGCATGAAGAAGTTATCCCACTTTCAAATCAGGTGATTCCAGTTTCCCAGTTTGGGATAGCACAGCTTCTTCGTCGTTCCAATCAAACCAGGATGAATCACTTTGTGAGAAGCTTGATTTGGATACATAAAGTGGTGGAGAATCACCAGGAAGTTGAATAAATCTCATAGGAGTTGGCATGAAGAAGTTATCCCACTTTCAAATCAGGTGATTCCAGTTTCCCAGTTTGGGAATAGCACAGCTTCTTCGTCGTTCCAATCAAACCAGGATGAATCACTTTGTGAGAAGCTTGATTTGGATACATAAAGTGGTGGAGAATCACCAGGAAGTTGAATAAATCTCATAGGAGTTGGGATGAAGAAGTTATCCCACTTTCAAATCAGGTGATTCCAGTTTCCCAGTTTGGGAATAGCACAGCTTCTTCGTCGTTCCAATCAAACCAGGATGAATCACTTTGTGAGAAGCTTGATTTGGATACATAAAGTGGTGGAGAATCACCAGGAAGTTGAATAAATCTCATAGGAGTTGGATGAAGAAGTTATCCCACTTTCAAATCAGGTGATTCCAGTTTCCCAGTTTGGGAATAGCACAGCTTCTTCGTCGTTCCAATCAAACCAGGATGAATCACTTTGTAAGAAGCTTGATTTGGATACATAAAGTGGTGGAGAATCACCAGGAAGTTGAATAAATCTCATAGGAGTTGGATGAAGAAGTTATCCCACTTTCAAATCAGGTGATTCCAGTTTCCCAGTTTGGGAATAGCACAGCTTCTTCGTCGTTCCAATCAAACCAGGATGAATCACTTTGTGAGAAGCTTGATTTGGATACATAAAGTGGTGGAGAATCACCAGGAAGTTGAATAAATCTCATAGGAGTTGGCATGAAGAAGTTATCCCACTTTCAAATCAGGTGATTCCAGTTTCCCAGTTTGGGAATAGCACAGCTTCTTCGTCGTTCCAATCAAACCAGGATGAATCACTTTGTGAGAAGCTTGATTTGGATACATAAAGTGGTGGAGAATCACCAGGAAGTTGAATAAATCTCATAGGAGTTGGCATGAAGAAGTTATCCCACTTTCAAATCAGGTGATTCCAGTTTCCCAGTTTGGGAATAGCACAGCTTCTTCGTCGTTCCAATCAAACCAGGATGAATCACTTTGTGAGAAGCTTGATTTGGATACATAAAGTGGTGGAGAATCACCAGGAAGTTGAATAAATCTCATAGGAGTTGGCATGAAGAAGTTATCCCACTTTCAAATCAGGTGATTCCAGTTTCCCAGTTTGGGAATAGCACAGCTTCTTCGTCGTCGTTCCAATCAAACCAGGATGAATCACTTTGTAAGAAGCTTGATTTGGATACATAAAGTGGTGGAGAATCACCAGGAAGTTGAATAAATCTCATAGGAGTTGGGATGAAGAAGTTATCCCACTTTCAAATCAGGTGATTCCAGTTTCCCAGTTTGGGAATAGCACAGCTTCTTCGTCGTTCCAATCAAACCAGGATGAATCACTTTGTGAGAAGCTTGATTTGGATACATAAAGTGGTGGAGAATCACCAGGAAGTTGAATAAATCTCATAGGAGTTGGGATGAAGAAGTTATCCCACTTTCAAATCAGGTGATTCCAGTTTCCCAGTTTGGGAATAGCACAGCTTCTTCGTCGTTCCAATCAAACCAGGATGAATCACTTTGTGAGAAGCTTGATTTGGATACATAAAGTGGTGGAGAATCACCAGGAAGTTGAATAAATCTCATAGGAGTTGGGATGAAGAAGTTATCCCACTTTCAAATCAGGTGATTCCAGTTTCCCAGTTTGGGAATAGCACAGCTTCTTCGTCGTTCCAATCAAACCAGGATGAATCACTTTGTGAGAAGCTTGATTTGGATACATAAAGTGGTGGAGAATCACCAGGAAGTTGAATAAATCTCATAGGAGTTGGGATGAAGAAGTTATCCCACTTTCAAATCAGGTGATTCCAGTTTCCCAGTTTGGGAATAGCACAGCTTCTTCGTCGTTCCAATCAAACCAGGATGAATCACTTTGTGAGAAGCTTGATTTGGATACATAAAGTGGTGGAGAATCACCAGGAAGTTGAATAAATCTCATAGGAGTTGGGATGAAGAAGTTATCCCACTTTCAAATCAGGTGATTCCAGTTTCCCAGTTTGGGAATAGCACAGCTTCTTCGTCGTCGTTCCAATCAAACCAGGATGAATCACTTTGTAAGAAGCTTGATTTGGATACATAAAGTGGTGGAGAATCACCAGGAAGTTGAATAAATCTCATAGGAGTTGGCATGAAGAAGTTATCCCACTTTCAAATCAGGTGATTCCAGTTTCCCAGTTTGGGAATAGCACAGCTTCTTCGTCGTTCCAATCAAACCAGGATGAATCACTTTGTGAGAAGCTTGATTTGGATACATAAAGTGGTGGAGAATCACCAGGAAGTTGAATAAATCTCATAGGAGTTGGCATGAAGAAGTTATCCCACTTTCAAATCAGGTGATTCCAGTTTCCCAGTTTGGGAATAGCACAGCTTCTTCGTCGTTCCAATCAAACCAGGATGAATCACTTTGTGAGAAGCTTGATTTGGATACATAAAGTGGTGGAGAATCACCAGGAAGTTGAATAAATCTCATAGGAGTTGGCATGAAGAAGTTATCCCACTTTCAAATCAGGTGATTCCAGTTTCCCAGTTTGGGAATAGCACAGCTTCTTCGTCGTTCCAATCAAACCAGGATGAATCACTTTGTGAGAAGCTTGATTTGGATACATAAAGTGGTGGAGAATCACCAGGAAGTTGAATAAATCTCATAGGAGTTGGCATGAAGAAGTTATCCCACTTTCAAATCAGGTGATTCCAGTTTCCCAGTTTGGGAATAGCACAGCTTCTTCGTCGTTCCAATCAAACCAGGATGAATCACTTTGTAAGAAGCTTGATTTGGATACATAAAGTGGTGGAGAATCACCAGGAAGTTGAATAAATCTCATAGGAGTTGGGATGAAGAAGTTATCCCACTTTCAAATCAGGTGATTCCAGTTTCCCAGTTTGGGAATAGCACAGCTTCTTCGTCGTTCCAATCAAACCAGGATGAATCACTTTGTGAGAAGCTTGATTTGGATACATAAAGTGGTGGAGAATCACCAGGAAGTTGAATAAATCTCATAGGAGTTGGCTGAAGAAGTTATCCCACTTTCAAATCAGGTGATTCCAGTTTCCCAGTTTGGGAATAGCACAGCTTCTTCGTCGTTCCAATCAAACCAGGATGAATCACTTTGTGAGAAGCTTGATTTGGATACATAAAGTGGTGGAGAATCACCAGGAAGTTGAATAAATCTCATAGGAGTTGGGATGAAGAAGTTATCCCACTTTCAAATCAGGTGATTCCAGTTTCCCAGTTTGGGAATAGCACAGCTTCTTCGTCGTTCCAATCAAACCAGGATGAATCACTTTGTGAGAAGCTTGATTTGGATACATAAAGTGGTGGAGAATCACCAGGAAGTTGAATAAATCTCATAGGAGTTGGATGAAGAAGTTATCCCACTTTCAAATCAGGTGATTCCAGTTTCCCAGTTTGGGAATAGCACAGCTTCTTCGTCGTTCCAATCAAACCAGGATGAATCACTTTGTAAGAAGCTTGATTTGGATACATAAAGTGGTGGAGAATCACCAGGAAGTTGAATAAATCTCATAGGAGTTGGGATGAAGAAGTTATCCCACTTTCAAATCAGGTGATTCCAGTTTCCCAGTTTGGGAATAGCACAGCTTCTTCGTCGTTCCAATCAAACCAGGATGAATCACTTTGTAAGAAGCTTGATTTGGATACATAAAGTGGTGGAGAATCACCAGGAAGTTGAATAAATCTCATAGGAGTTGGCATGAAGAAGTTATCCCACTTTCAAATCAGGTGATTCCAGTTTCCCAGTTTGGGAATAGCACAGCTTCTTCGTCGTTCCAATCAAACCAGGATGAATCACTTTGTGAGAAGCTTGATTTGGATACATAAAGTGGTGGAGAATCACCAGGAAGTTGAATAAATCTCATAGGAGTTGGCAAGAAGAAGTTATCCCACTTTCAAATCAGGTGATTCCAGTTTCCCAGTTTGGGAATAGCACAGCTTCTTCGTCGTTCCAATCAAACCAGGATGAATCACTTTGTGAGAAGCTTGATTTGGATACATAAAGTGGTGGAGAATCACCAGGAAGTTGAATAAATCTCATAGGAGTTGGCATGAAGAAGTTATCCCACTTTCAAATCAGGTGATTCCAGTTTCCCAGTTTGGGAATAGCACAGCTTCTTCGTCGTTCCAATCAAACCAGGATGAATCACTTTGTGAGAAGCTTGATTTGGATACATAAAGTGGTGGAGAATCACCAGGAAGTTGAATAAATCTCATAGGAGTTGGGATGAAGAAGTTATCCCACTTTCAAATCAGGTGATTCCAGTTTCCCAGTTTGGGAATAGCACAGCTTCTTCGTCGTTCCAATCAAACCAGGATGAATCACTTTGTGAGAAGCTTGATTTGGATACATAAAGTGGTGGAGAATCACCAGGAAGTTGAATAAATCTCATAGGAGTTGGATGAAGAAGTTATCCCACTTTCAAATCAGGTGATTCCAGTTTCCCAGTTTGGGAATAGCACAGCTTCTTCGTCGTTCCAATCAAACCAGGATGAATCACTTTGTAAGAAGCTTGATTTGGATACATAAAGTGGTGGAGAATCACCAGGAAGTTGAATAAATCTCATAGGAGTTGGGATGAAGAAGTTATCCCACTTTCAAATCAGGTGATTCCAGTTTCCCAGTTTGGGAATAGCAGCTTCTTCGTCGTTCCAATCAAACCAGGATGAATCACTTTGTAAGAAGCTTGATTTGGATACATAAAGTGGTGGAGAATCACCAGGAAGTTGAATAAATCTCATAGGAGTTGGCATGAAGAAGTTATCCCACTTTCAAATCAGGTGATTCCAGTTTCCCAGTTTGGGAATAGCACAGCTTCTTCGTCGTTCCAATCAAACCAGGATGAATCACTTTGTGAGAAGCTTGATTTGGATACATAAAGTGGTGGAGAATCACCAGGAAGTTGAATAAATCTCATAGGAGTTGGGATGAAGAAGTTATCCCACTTTCAAATCAGGTGATTCCAGTTTCCCAGTTTGGGAATAGCACAGCTTCTTCGTCGTTCCAATCAAACCAGGATGAATCACTTTGTGAGAAGCTTGATTTGGATACATAAAGTGGTGGAGAATCACCAGGAAGTTGAATAAATCTCATAGGAGTTGGCATGAAGAAGTTATCCCACTTTCAAATCAGGTGATTCCAGTTTCCCAGTTTGGGAATAGCACAGCTTCTTCGTCGTTCCAATCAAACCAGGATGAATCACTTTGTGAGAAGCTTGATTTGGATACATAAAGTGGTGGAGAATCACCAGGAAGTTGAATAAATCTCATAGGAGTTGGGATGAAGAAGTTATCCCACTTTCAAATCAGGTGATTCCAGTTTCCCAGTTTGGGAATAGCACAGCTTCTTCGTCGTTCCAATCAAACCAGGATGAATCACTTTGTAAGAAGCTTGATTTGGATACATAAAGTGGTGGAGAATCACCAGGAAGTTGAATAAATCTCATAGGAGTTGGATGAAGAAGTTATCCCACTTTCAAATCAGGTGATTCCAGTTTCCCAGTTTGGGAATAGCACAGCTTCTTCGTCGTTCCAATCAAACCAGGATGAATCATTTGTAAGAAGCTTGATTTGGATACATAAAGTGGTGGAGAATCACCAGGAAGTTGAATAAATCTCATAGGAGTTGGGATGAAGAAGTTATCCCACTTTCAAATCAGGTGATTCCAGTTTCCCAGTTTGGGAATAGCACAGCTTCTTCGTCGTTCCAATCAAACCAGGATGAATCACTTTGTGAGAAGCTTGATTTGGATACATAAAGTGGTGGAGAATCACCAGGAAGTTGAATAAATCTCATAGGAGTTGGCATGAAGAAGTTATCCCACTTTCAAATCAGGTGATTCCAGTTTCCCAGTTTGGGAATAGCACAGCTTCTTCGTCGTTCCAATCAAACCAGGATGAATCACTTTGTGAGAATCTTGATTTGGATACATAAAGTGGTGGAGAATCACCAGGAAGTTGAATAAATCTCATAGGAGTTGGCAAGAAGAAGTTATCCCACTTTCAAATCAGGTGATTCCAGTTTCCCAGTTTGGGAATAGCACAGCTTCTTCGTCGTTCCAATCAAACCAGGATGAATCACTTTGTGAGAAGCTTGATTTGGATACATAAAGTGGTGGAGAATCACCAGGAAGTTGAATAAATCTCATAGGAGTTGGGATGAAGAAGTTATCCCACTTTCAAATCAGGTGATTCCAGTTTCCCAGTTTGGGAATAGCACAGCTTCTTCGTCGTTCCAATCAAACCAGGATGAATCACTTTGTGAGAAGCTTGATTTGGATACATAAAGTGGTGGAGAATCACCAGGAAGTTGAATAAATCTCATAGGAGTTGGGATGAAGAAGTTATCCCACTTTCAAATCAGGTGATTCCAGTTTCCCAGTTTGGGAATAGCACAGCTTCTTCGTCGTTCCAATCAAACCAGGATGAATCACTTTGTGAGAAGCTTGATTTGGATACATAAAGTGGTGGAGAATCACCAGGAAGTTGAATAAATCTCATAGGAGTTGGCAAGAAGAAGTTATCCCACTTTCAAATCAGGTGATTCCAGTTTTCCAGTTTGGGAATAGCACAGCTTCTTCGTCGTTCCAATCAAACCAGGATGAATCACTTTGTGAGAAGCTTGATTTGGATACATAAAGTGGTGGAGAATCACCAGGAAGTTGAATAAATCTCATAGGAGTTGGCATGAAGAAGTTATCCCACTTTCAAATCAGGTGATTCCAGTTTCCCAGTTTGGGAATAGCACAGCTTCTTCGTCGTTCCAATCAAACCAGGATGAATCACTTTGTGAGAAGCTTGATTTGGATACATAAAGTGGTGGAGAATCACCAGGAAGTTGAATAAATCTCATAGGAGTTGGGTGAAGAAGTTATCCCACTTTCAAATCAGGTGATTCCAGTTTCCCAGTTTGGGAATAGCACAGCTTCTTCGTCGTTCCAATCAAACCAGGATGAATCACTTTGTGAGAAGCTTGATTTGGATACATAAAGTGGTGGAGAATCACCAGGAAGTTGAATAAATCTCATAGGAGTTGGGATGAAGAAGTTATCCCACTTTCAAATCAGGTGATTCCAGTTTCCCAGTTTGGGAATAGCACAGCTTCTTCGTCGTTCCAATCAAACCAGGATGAATCACTTTGTGAGAAGCTTGATTTGGATACATAAAGTGGTGGAGAATCACCAGGAAGTTGAATAAATCTCATAGGAGTTGGGATGAAGAAGTTATCCCACTTTCAAATCAGGTGATTCCAGTTTCCCAGTTTGGGAATAGCACAGCTTCTTCGTCGTTCCAATCAAACCAGGATGAATCACTTTGTGAGAAGCTTGATTTGGATACATAAAGTGGTGGAGAATCACCAGGAAGTTGAATAAATCTCATAGGAGTTGGCGAAAATGAGAGTTTTAGAATTTAAGGGTGATTAAGAGAAGAGTTAAAGATGGAGAGAGTTTCCGTGAGAGTGTGACAAAGAGAATAGAAGGAGAATAAGTTTCCTTACTTGATTTGTTACACATGACAGGGTATTTAAAGAATACAGAATGAATAAACAATGAGAAGATAGTACAAGGGAAAGAATAAACAAAGAGGAGGCAGATCCCGGATGGCTCGTTCAGCAAGAGGGATAGTGACAGCACCCAACGGTCAGTCCCTCTCTTTCTCTTAGACACACCCGTGACTCTCCACTCACTTCTCTTCAACGGATACATGTGGACATTCCCACTCACTAGGAGATCTTTTAATCACTGACCGAGTTGGTTAATCATGACTTGCTTCCTTCCTTGCAAGTCACTCTTAGGTTGTACGGACAGCCTTGTTCTCCAAGTTCCTATCTTCTTGTTTATTCTCATGTCACAATATACACTTTTGTGTATTAGAGCATGATTCAACCAATCAGGGATAATCAGATGAAAAGATTAAAGAGATTAAGAGATTCTAGTGAGAGAATAAAGAGAGAGAGACTCAAAACTCCATTAATTAATAACTGATGAGGTTTACAAGTATTAATAGAGAGAGCAACAAGGAAATTCGAAATGGTTAAGCATGTGTAGTCAAAGGACAGGCTGGAACTCCTTTTGAATCACTTGGCTGTGCTTTCTCACATGCTTGCACTAGTATAAAGGTAACTTCTCCTTTCCAGCATCATACAGGCTGTCAAAGTGATCCCTTATCCTTCCTTAACCTCCCTTATCCTCTTTGGTCGAGTTTCCTCTCTTCTCTTCACTAAGTTACCTTCTCATCCCATCAGATAACTTCCCCAAGTAGTTACTGTGGTTAAAATAAAGTTACCACAGTAAAACTCTAAAGTTACTGTCTCAGCCTCCTTGGTCTTCATCTCAATACTCCCCCTCAAGCTTGACCATGTAGAACAAGTCAAGCTTGGAAACCATGAAGACCTCCCTCGTTAAAAACCTCACCAAGTAAAACCCATTGGGATAAAACCTTGATGAGGGAAAAAGAGTGGAGACTCCATGGTTAAGGGGCTCAGCTCCTAGGAGTCAGATCAATGAGTCCAAGCCTTGACAGTATGGACTCCATTGTCTTCAATCTCGCTGCCTTAGTAAACACATCTGCAAGCTGATCTTCACTTCTTGTATAACATGGCAGAATCACTCCTAAGATGATCATCTGCCTCACCTTATGACAATCCACCTCTATGTGCTTTGTTCTCTCATGAAACACTGAATTGGAGGCAATGTGGATAGCTGCTTGATTGTCACAATGCATTGTCATAGGTGTGGCCTGCTCGATCTCCAAGTGCTTCAAGATCCCCTTGATCCACACCAACTCATTTGTAAGCTTCAACATAGCTCTATACTCAGCTTCAGCACTTGAACAGGAGATGACCTTCTGCTTCTTACTCTTCCAAGTAACCAGATTCCCTCCAATGAATGTACAATACCCAGTAGTTGATCTCCTGTCCACTCTATCTCCTGCCCAATCAGCATCACAATACCCAACCACTTCTGTACTGCCATTGCAACCCATCCAAACTCCTTGTCCATGTGAGCCACTCAAATACCTCAGTATCCTATCAACCATCTTCCAGTGATGTACCTTTGGCGCCTGCATATGTTGGCTCACTTGATTCACAGCAAAGCATATATCAGGTCTGGTGATAGTCAAGTAGATCAGCTTACCCACCATCCTCCTATACAGCTTAGCATCCTCAAACAACTGGTTCTCTTCAACCTCCCCCTCACGCAAGACCTTATACCCTTCCTCAAGAGGTGTCTTAGCTATCTTCCCTCCAAGCACATCAGTCTCCTTCAGCATATCCATAGTATACTTCCTTTGAGACATAAACAAACCCTCCTTAGATCTGCATATCTCAATCCCCAAAAAATACTTCATCTCTCCCAAGTCTTTAATATCAAACACAGACTTGAGAAACTCTTTGGTGGCTTTAATCCCAGCCTTATCACTCCCTGTGATAATCAAATCATCCACATACACCAAAATCACTATGATCCCTGATGGTCCAACCAGTGTGAAGAGTGTATGATCTAGTTCAGACTTCCTGAACCCTCTCCCATTGAGAGTTGTACTAAGCTTTCTGTACCAAGCTCTAGGAGACTGCTTCAGCCCATATATAGCCTTCTTCAATCTCAAAACATTCCCTGGCTTTACTAGATGCTCAAGACCAGGAGGTGGATGCATGTATACTTCATCTTCAAGTTCACCTTGCAAGAAAGCATTCTTCACATCCATTTGCCACAAATCCCACTCCAAGTTTGTTGCAATAGATAACACAATTCGAATTGTGTGAAGCTTGGCCACTGGTGCAAAAGTATCAATGTAATCTTCCCCATAAGTCTGTGTAAATCCTCTTGCAACCAGCCTAGTCTTGCGCCTATCTATCTCCCCATTTGCAGGTACTTGATGGTGAAGATCCATCTGCTTGAAACTGCCTTCTTCCCTTTAGGTAACTCACTCTCATACCAAGTATCATTCCTGATCATTGCATCCCTTTCATCTCCTACTGAATCTCTCCAAACCTTGTGCTTCATAGCTTCTTCATAAGATCTTGGTATCTCATTCTCATCCAAGTTACACATAAACACCATGTGCTCTTCTGGAAACTCTGCAAAGGAACACACGGCTTGAGAGGGATGCTCCACAGCCTGGGCATTGTAGTACACTCTCGTGTTTACCCAGTTGGAAGGATCCCTCCTTATCCTTGTGCTCCTCCGCAAGGTCTCAACCTGTTCTTCAGCCTGAACATTCTCTTGTGCTTCCTCTCTTAAACCAGTAGGTTCTCCCTGCTCATTTCCACCTGACTGAGCTTCACTCTCTACTTCCTGTGTCTCCTCCTGATCATGCTGACCTGAATCCTCTTGGTTATGCTCCTGCTCCCCTGATTCAGATCCATTCCCCCTCTCATGATCAAGAGGGGTTGTTCCTCCAGCTTCTCCAGCTTGATTAGAAGGTCCGGTTCTTCCTGGTTCCTGATCTTGGGATAATCCTATCCCTAGCCTCTCCAACAACACTCTCAATGTTGTTGCCTTCTCTGATGGAGCTCGGGACAGATCCTCTAGGTCTTCCCATTTCTTCTCCTCATAATACCCTTTAGACTCAACAAACTTCACTTCTCTAGATACCATAACCCTCCTAGTTATTGGATCATAACATTTGTAGCCTTTCTGAGTGATTGAGTACCCAATGAACATAGCTTTAGTACTCTTTGCTTCTAGCTTGTTCCTTCTTTCTCCGGGAATCATCACATAACATAAGCACCCAAAGACTCTCAAATGATCAATGTGTGGCTTGGCCTTGTTCAATACTTCAAAGGGAGACAGTTTCTTCAAGACACGGGTTGGCACTCTATTGATGAGATAGCAAGCAGTCTGAACAGCATCACTCCAAAACCTCTTAGGGACATTCATGTGGAACATGATTGATCTCGCAACCTCCATCAAATGTCTGTTCTTCCTCTCAGCCACCCCATTTTGTTGTGGTGTGTAAGGACAGCTAGTTTGTTGCACAATCCCATGCTTTGCAAGATGACTCTTGAAAGCATTGCTAGTGTATTCTCCTCCATTATCAGACCTCAGAATCCTCACAGTGGCATTGTACTGATTAGTAACATATGCTTGGAAGTTCATGAAGGCTTCTAGGACTCTGTCTTTGGAGGGAATCATGGTGATCCATGTGTACTTGGACTTCTCATCAATGAAAGTCACAAAGTACTTATGGCTGTCTCTAGACATACAGGGAGCTGTCCACACGTCTGAATGCACCAGATCAAAGCAATTCTCATATCTGGTTTCTGATGTTGGGAAGACAGTCCTACAGTGCTTTCCAAGTATACAAGCTTCACACTCCAAGTGATTGAACGCCATACTTGGTAGAATCAGTTCAATTGCCTTGGCATGAGGATGTCCCAGCCTTGCATGCCATGTGAGATTATCACACCTATCCGTTGTGCTGCTTAAACACACAGACTCCACAGGACTAGGCGCCTCAGTTGTTTGGAGATGATAGAGCTGATGCTTGCTGTCTCCTCTGCCAATAACCCTTCCAGTCTTCAAATCCTGGAACTCAACTTCATTTGGTCTGAAAACCACTTGACAATCCAGATCAACTGTAGCCTTCTTAACTGAGATTAGATTGGATGTAAACTGAGGTAGGTAGAAGGCAGTGGAGTTCTTCTCAAACAGCTTGAGGTTTCCCACTCCTTCTATTGGGATCCTGGTACCATTGGCTATCATGACACTCCCTGTTGCTGTTTTAACCTCACTGATTAGTCTCTTGTCACTGATCATGTGGTGTGTTGCTCCAGAGTCAATGATGATGGGTTTAGATGTGGATGCTTTGGCAGGACCACCTAGAATAAACGGGAAGGCGTTCCTCTCAGTCGAGAGACTGGCGTTCCTCGAGAAAGTCTACTACATAAAAGACTATCTAGGTAAAAAAAACCTTTGAATCTTTCTTATTTGCACCCAGACTCCGGGTCGTAGCCAAAGCATACACATGCTTAACCAACTCATCCCATTCCTTCTTTGTCACACACTCATCTGCCCTCTTGGTATCCATTCCTCTCATGTCCGCACTGTCTCCTACTGTTTCTCCCATGTAAGCTGAGTATGAACACTCTCCTATAACCATTTGCTGAAGTACATCCTTGATTCTCTTCAAGATCACACTCATCCTGTCACTTAAGAGCTCAGACTCGCTATCCTTTCTCCATGCCCTTCTCTTCATTAACCATTCCTTAGAAAGTTTTCTCAACCTTCCCCTCTTACAGCTTGTACCTCCCTTCCATCTTTCTGGCTTCCTGTTCATTTCCCACACATCACAAGTATATTTAACAAGTTCACATACCTCTTCCATAAGGAAGCTGAAGATCACATCTTGCTTCCTCCTTTCTTGACAACATCTCGGATTTGATGTGTGTGTCTTCACCACATCTAGCTCTGACCATACTTCCCTCAGCCTTCCCACAAGCTGATAACACTCATCCTTTCCTTGTCTCAAGCCGCGGATCACCCCTCTGTCCTCAACGACTCTTACAAGCTTGGACTTGCTTAAAGTTGCTTCAATCTCACTCTTTGTAGTGTTTCCTTGAACAACTTCATTTCCCAGCTTCAGACCTCTTGTCTGACCTTCTTCAGTAGCCATTTCCATGAAAGGTTTCCCCTTTCCATGACTACTCCATAACCCACAGCTTTCCAAAGCTCTCTTTGCCCATCTTGACCAATCGCCATGCCTCTCTTCTTCAAGCTCCATGGTTGTACTAGATCTGTGCTTCATTTCCATGTTGAGATAGTTTGAATCCATCAGAATATCTCACACCACTCAGATAAAAAAGACCAGAACTCAAGAACACCAAGAACACTCAAGAACCCTCAAGAACACTCAAGAACACCCAGATTTTATGAAAAACGAAATCACACTCTCCCCTTTTTAGCAACCTGGCTCTGATACCATATACACTTTTGTGTATTAGAGCATGATTCAACCAATCAGGGATAATCAGATGAAAAGATTAAAGAGATTAAGAGATTCTAGTGAGAGAATAAAGAGAGAGAGACTCAAAACTCCATTAATTAATAACTGATGAGGTTTACAAGTATTAATAGAGAGAGCAACAAGGAAATTCGAAATGGGTAAGCATGTGTAGTCAAAGGACAGGCTGGAACTCCTTTTGAATCACTTGGCTGTGCTTTCTCACATGCTTGCACTAGTATAAAGGTAACTTCTCCTTTCCAGCATCATACAGGCTGTCAAAGTGATCCCTTATCCTTCCTTAACCTCCCTTATCCTCTTTGGTCGAGTTTCCTATCTTCTCTTCACTAAGTTACCTTCTCATCCCATCAGATAACTTCCCCAAGTAGTTACTGTGGTTAAAATAAAGTTACCACAGTAAAACTCTAAAGTTACTATCTCAGCCTCCTTGGTCTTCATCTCAATAAACACTCCCCCTCAAGCTTGACAGTAGTGAGTGTCAAGCTTGGAAATCCATGAAGCATTCCCTCATTAAAACCTTTACTTGGAAAAACCACTTGGGATAAAAACCAAGCAAAGGAAAAAGAGTAGAATACTCCATGGTGAGGGGATCATTGACATGGAAGGTTTATGAGTCCAAGTCTTGGAAGAATGGACTCACAAACTTTGCTGCTGGCTGCCTTGGTGAAGATGTCAGCCAGCTGATCCTCACTTCTTGTATAGCATGGGAGGATCACTTGCTGTTCTACTGCTTGTCTCACCTTGTGACAGTCCACTTCTATGTGTTTTGTCCTCTCATGGAAGACTGAGTTGGATGCAATGTGTATTGCAGCTTGATTGTCACAATGCATGGTCATGGGAGTGGTGATCTCAATTCCCAAGTCGCCTAGAAGCCCCTTTATCCAGATAAGCTCACTGGTTAGCTTCCTCATTGATCTGTACTCTGCTTCTGCACTTGAGCAAGACACCACCTTCTGCTTCTTGCTCTTCCAAGTGACCAGATTCCCTCCAATGAATGTACAATAGCCGGTGGTTGACCTTCTGTCTACTCTGTCCCCAGCCCAATCTGCATCACAGTATCCTATCACCTCAGTGTTCTTGTTGCAAGCCATCCATACACCCTGACCTGGCGCCTCTCTCAAGTATCTTAGGATCCTCTCCACCATGTTCCAGTGATGAACCTTGGGAGTTTGCATGTGCTGGCTTACTTGATTAACTGCAAAGCACACATCTGGCCGAGTGATGGTTAGATAGATCAGCTTCCCAACCATCCTTCTATACTGCTTGACATCTTCAAATGGAGTATCTTCATACTCCCCCTCTCGCAATACCTTGTAACCTTCTTCAAGTGGTGTCTTGGCTTGTCTTCCTCCAAGATCTCCTGCCTCCTTTAAGATGTCCAGGGTATACTTTCTTTGGGACATGAACAATCCTTCCTTTGATCTGCACATCTCAATGCCGAGGAAGTACTTCAGTTCTCCTAGGTCTTTGATATCAAATGCGGCTTTAAGAAAGGTCTTGGTTGAACTGATCCCCTCCTTGTCACAACCAGTGATGATGATATCATCCACATAGACTAGAATCACAACAATCCCTTGCTTGCTGGTGAGAGTGAAGAGTGTGTGATCCGCTTGAGACTTCACAAAGCCTCTCCCATTCAGTGTAGTGCTCAGCTTGTGATACCAAGCTCTTGGTGATTGCTTCAAACCATATATGGCTTTTCTGAGTCTGAGTACATTCCCTGGTTTCACCATCTCTTCCATTCCCGGCGGTGGTCTCATATATACCTCATCTTCTAGTTCACCTTGCAAGAAGGCATTCTTCACATCCATTTGCCAAAGATCCCACTCTTGATTTACTGCCAATGAAAGGATAATCCGGATTGTGTGGAGCTTGGCCACTGGTGCAAAGGTGTCTAGATAGTCTTCTCCATAAACTTGTGTGTATCCTCTTGCTACCAATCTGGTCTTCTTTCTTTCTGGCTTCCCATTTGCAAGATACTTGATGGTGTGTATGAGTCTGCTGGTCACGGCTTTCTTTCCTTTTGGAAGCTCTGTCTCATACCAGGTGTTGTTCCTCTCCATGGCTCCCATTTCATCATTCACTGATTCCCTCCATTCATCATCTTCCATAGCTTCTGCATATGTTCTTGGTATCCATTCCTGATCCAATGAACCCACAAAGGCTTGATGTTCTTCTGGATAGTGAGCTAGGGAGCACACGCCACTGGGTGGGTGAGCTACTGCCTCTGCATTGAAGTAGACTCTGGTGTTGTTCCAGTTTGAAGCCGGCTTCTTGATCCTAGTACTTCTCCTAAGTACTGGCTGATCATTTTCATTCTGAGTGCCTTCTCCACCTTCCAAGTTCTGATTCTGATCCTCTACTTCCTCCTCTTGGTCATGGTGCTCTTCTTGATCATGAACTTCCTCAGATACAGGTGGTTCACCCTGATTTCCCCCCTCAGGATCAAGGGGAGCAGCTTCTTGGATCTCAACTTCATCTGTAGTTGTCTCGGTTTGCTCTTCAGACCGGCTTGATCCTCCCACATTATCTGATCCTGCTTGTCCCGGCTCTTCCATAGGTAAGCTGACCCCAAGTCTCCTCATGACTTGTCTGAGATTGGCTGCTCTATCTGATGCGGATTGAGACAAGTTCTCCAGCTCATTCCAATCCTTGTTGTTGTAGTACCCTCTGGTTTCTACAAACTTCACATCTCTAGATACCAAGACTCTCCTAGTCTCTGGTTCATAGCACTTATAGCCCTTCTGGTTTGGTGAATACCCAATGAACATAGCTCTTGTGCTCTTAGCCTCCAGTTTGTTCCTCAGTTCTCCTGGTTTCAAAACAAAACACAGGCACCCAAACACACGCATATGATCAATAGATGGTTTAGCTTTGTTCAATACCTCAAATGGAGAGTAGTCTTTTAGAACTCTGGTAGGAATGCGGTTGATCAGGTAGCATGCAGTTAGGACCGCATCACCCCAAAAGCTCTTTGGGACACTAGTATGGAACATCATGCTCCTAGTGACCTCCATGAGATGCCTGTTCTTCCTCTCGGCCACACCATTTTGTTGGGGAGTGTATGGACAGCTGGTTTGATGGATCACACCTCGTTTGGCTAGATGGGCTTTGAATGCATTGCTGGTGTACTCTCCTCCATTATCTGATCTCAAAATCTTAACTTTGGCATTATAATGGTTAGAGACATATGTTTCAAAGTTTATAAATGCATCTAAGACCCTATCCTTTGATTGTAAGAGAGTGATCCATGTGTACTTGGATTTCTCATCAATAAAGGTCACAAAATACTTGTGATGTTCTCTAGAAAGACATGGAGCTGTCCATACATCCGAGTGAATTAAATCAAAGCAGTGTTCATAGATTGTACTAGACTTGGGAAATACAGTTTTGCAATGTTTTCCTAAGATACAAGCTTCACAATCTTGTTGGAATGAAATACTAGGCAACATGATGTTCAAGGCACGAGAATGAGGATGTCCTAATCTAGCATGCCACATTACATCTTTAGGGAAATTAAAACTTGAATTGAAAGCAACAGATAGATCGGATGCAAGCTTAGTGTCTTCTAGCAAGTACAGGTTTCCCTTGCTCACACCTTTGCCAAGCAACCTACATGAGTCAATATCCTGAAAGTAGACATCATCAGGCGTAAATATAACATTGCAATTCAAGTCATTGGTCACCCTTTTCACAGATAATAGATTAGAAGTGAAACTAGGCATGTAGAAGGCTTTGGATTCTTTCTCAAATAATTTAAGTTCCCCTATGCCTTTAATTGGAACCTTGTTACCATCAGCTATCATAACATTTCCTACTGCAGGAGTGATATTTTTAATCAAGTTTAAATCACTAATCATGTGATGAGAGGCTCCTGAGTCTATGACTAAGGGTTTAACTCTATCAGATTCATGAGCAACTTGAAATGCCGTGAATAAACTCCTAGGCAATTGATATGATGCACTAAGAGAGGAACCAAGAGTTTTACCAGACTCCTTGAGAGCTTTGATGAGTGCCTCAATGTCAGATTTCTTGATGGACTCATCCTGGTTTCCCTTGCCCTCATGAGTGCGGTAGGCCGTGGAAGCTTCTCCTACATCACCTGAGTAGTTTGCTCGACCATCAGTCTTGAACTTAGCCGGTTTGAGGTGTGGGTGAAGTATCCAGCACTTGTCCTTGCCGTGACCCTTCCTCTTGCAATGATCACACACCCACACTTTCTTTTCCTCCGGCTTGTAGTACCCTTTGTTGGCTACTCCGGCAGGTTTGCTCTCGGCTCCTTCAGCTTGATTGGCCATCACTAGCTCCCCCTTTCTCTTAAAGAGACCCACTGAGCCGTGCTCCTTCTGAATCTCAGCACACACTTCATCTAGAGATGGAAGCTCCTTGTTCCTCAGTATGTGCCTAATAAGGTCATCATACCCTGGGTTGAGAGTGAGCAGCAAGGCAAAGACCTTATCTTGCTCCCTTCTTTCATGTAGAACATCCGGATCAATTGTTGCGGGTCTGAGCATCTCTAGCTCAGCCCATAGAGACCGGAACTTCCCAAAATGAGCATCAAAGTCTGTGTCCTCTTGACTTAGAGAGTTGATTGCTCCTTTTACTTCATACACCTTGCTGATGTTGGATTTGTTGGCATACACCTTCTTGAGAGTATCCCACAGCTCCTTGGAAGTTTCACAGAATGCATAAGCCTCTTGGAGAGAAGGGGCGAGGCTATTCTGGATGATAGACAACACCATGAGGTCCTCCTGACCTTTCTTCTTATCCCCAGCATCCGCAACCACCACTTCTTTGCCATCCTCTCCTAGAACAGTCTTCTTGGTGGGGCGGCCTTCTTCAACAATCTCCCAAAGGCCTCTGCCTCCGAGAGCTGTTTTGGCAAGTCTTGCCCATGTCAGGTAGTTAGGACCCTTGAGAGTAACTGGTATCATCACCATCTTTGGGTTCTCGGAGGTATCCATCAAGAGAGAAAGAGAAACGAAAGTTTTGGATGAACTTTGCTATTTTTGGCAAATTCTGGAAATGAGATTGAAGAACACCTCAAGAACAGGATGAACTTTGCCAAAAATAGAAATAAAACACAGAGAGTTCGCGGAAGAAAAAGAGATTTAGGTCTCAAGAGCACAGCTGCTCTGATACCATGAGAGTTTTAGAAGATTAAGGAGAGATTAAGAGAGAAGAGTAAGAGATGGAGAGAGTTTCCGTGAGAGTGTGACAAAGAGAATAGAAGGAGAATAAGTTTCCTTACTTGATTTGTTACACATGACAGGGTATTTAAAGACATACAAGAATGCATAAACAATGAGAAGATAGTACAAGGGAAAGAATAAACAAAGAGGAGGCAGATCCGCGGATGGCTCGTTCAGCAAGAGGGATAGTGACAGCACCCAACGGTCAGCTCCCTCTCTCTTCTCTTAGACACACCCGTGACTCCTCCACTCACTTCTCTTCAACGGATACATGTCGACATTCCCACTCACTAGGAGATCTTTTAATCACTTGACCGAGTTGGTTAACTCATGACTTGCTTCCTTTCCTTGCAAGTCACTCTTAGGTTGTACGGACAGCCTTGTTCTCCAAGTTCCTATCTTCTTGCTTTATTCTTCATGTCAACAGAAAAGAAGTTATCCCACTTTCAAATCAGGTGGTTCCAGTTTCCCAGTTTGGGAATAGGACAGCTTCTCTGTCGTTCCAATCAAACCAGGATGAATCACTTTGTGAGAAGCTTGATTTGGATACATAAAGGGGTGGAGAATCACCAGGAATTTGAATAAATCTCATAGGAGTTGTGATGAGGACATTCAACCAGAGCCGGAACTAGACTTAACTGAACCTGATATCCAGGACATGATCAGCAACATAACCAAATCAGAGACAGTCCAAGAAGTGCCAGTACCAACCGTATTCAAGGGAGCTATCACTAGACAAAGAGCTAAGATACTTCAACATAAATTTAATGAGAGCATGATACTTGCTTCTGATCTTGGACAGGTTAAACTGGCTGGTGAATCAAGCTTGAAGAAAGATGAACTAAAGGGTGAAGAACCGGTTAAGGAGAAACAAGCATCAAGTGAGGATATGTGGCCATTCATCCCGGAGCAATGCCACACCAACCTGATGATCATTACCATGGAAGATCAACTTGCCTAGCAAGTCTCTTGGACGAATCTAGCAACTAGGCTAAGCTTTTTGTGTGTGCTCTTTTTCCCTTACTCTTGGTTTTGTCCCAAATGGGTTTTCCAGGGGAGGTTTTTAACGAGGCCACAACTTGCTTCGCACTTATCCCAAGTGCTGAGTTCGATCCAAGGCTAAGAAGACTCATGACCTTATTTTATGTTTTACACTATAGTTTGTTTCCTTATTTGTATTTTCGTGACCTAAGTGGAGCCTGTTCCCTTGTGTTGACATGAAGAATAAAGCAAGAAGATAGGAACTTGGAGAACAAGGCTGTCCGTACAACCTAAGAGTGACTTGCAAGGAAAGGAAGCAAGTCATGAGTTAACCAACTCGGTCAAGTGATTAAAAGATCTCCTAGTGAGTGGGAATGTCGACATGTATCCGTTGAAGAGAAGTGAGTGGAGGAGTCACGGGTGTGTCTAAGAGAAGAGAGAGGGAGCTGACCGTTGGGTGCTGTCACTATCCCTCTTGCTGAACGAGCCATCCGCGGATCTGCCTCCTCTTTGTTTATTCTTTCCCTTGTACTATCTTCTCATTGTTTATGCATTCTTGTATGTCTTTAAATACCCTGTCATGTGTAACAAATCAAGTAAGGAAACTTATTCTCCTTCTATTCTCTTTGTCACACTCTCACGGAAACTCTCTCCATCTCTTACTCTTCTCTCTTAATCTCTCCTTAATCTTCTAAAACTCTCATGGTATCAGAGCAGCTGTGCTCTTGAGACCTAAATCTCTTTTTCTTCCGCGAACTCTCTGTGTTTTATTTCTATTTTTGGCAAAGTTCATCCTGTTCTTGAGGTGTTCTTCAATCTCATTTCCAGAATTTGCCAAAAATAGCAAAGTTCATCCAAAACTTTCGTTTCTCTTTCTCTCTTGATGGATACCTCCGAGAACCCAAAGATGGTGATGATACCAGTTACTCTCAAGGGTCCTAACTACCTGACATGGGCAAGACTTGCCAAAACAGCTCTCGGAGGCAGAGGCCTTTGGGAGATTGTTGAAGAAGGCCGCCCCACCAAGAAGACTGTTCTAGGAGAGGATGGCAAAGAAGTGGTGGTTGCGGATGCTGGGGATAAGAAGAAAGGTCAGGAGGACCTCATGGTGTTGTCTATCATCCAGAATAGCCTCGCCCCTTCTCTCCAAGAGGCTTATGCATTCTGTGAAACTTCCAAGGAGCTGTGGGATACTCTCAAGAAGGTGTATGCCAACAAATCCAACATCAGCAAGGTGTATGAAGTAAAAGGAGCAATCAACTCTCTAAGTCAAGAGGACACAGACTTTGATGCTCATTTTGGGAAGTTCCGGTCTCTATGGGCTGAGCTAGAGATGCTCAGACCCGCAACAATTGATCCGGATGTTCTACATGAAAGAAGGGAGCAAGATAAGGTCTTTGCCTTGCTGCTCACTCTCAACCCAGGGTATGATGACCTTATTAGGCACATACTGAGGAACAAGGAGCTTCCATCTCTAGATGAAGTGTGTGCTGAGATTCAGAAGGAGCACGGCTCAGTGGGTCTCTTTAAGAGAAAGGGGGAGCTAGTGATGGCCAATCAAGCTGAAGGAGCCGAGAGCAAACCTGCCGGAGTAGCCAACAAAGGGTACTACAAGCCGGAGGAAAAGAAAGTGTGGGTGTGTGATCATTGCAAGAGGAAGGGTCACGGCAAGGACAAGTGCTGGATACTTCACCCACACCTCAAACCGGCTAAGTTCAAGACTGATGGTCGAGCAAACTACTCAGGTGATGTAGGAGAAGCTTCCACGGCCTACCGCACTCATGAGGGCAAGGGAAACCAGGATGAGTCCATCAAGAAATCTGACATTGAGGCACTCATCAAAGCTCTCAAGGAGTCTGGTAAAACTCTTGGTTCCTCTCTTAGTGCATCATATCAATTGCCTAGGAGTTTATTCACGGCATTTCAAGTTGCTCATGAATCTGATAGAGTTAAACCCTTAGTCATAGACTCAGGAGCCTCTCATCACATGATTAGTGATTTAAACTTGATTAAAAATATCACTCCTGCAGTAGGAAATGTTATGATAGCTGATGGTAACAAGGTTCCAATTAAAGGCATAGGGGAACTTAAATTATTTGAGAAAGAATCCAAAGCCTTCTACATGCCTAGTTTCACTTCTAATCTATTATCTGTGAAAAGGGTGACCAATGACTTGAATTGCAATGTTATATTTACGCCTGATGATGTCTACTTTCAGGATATTGACTCATGTAGGTTGCTTGGCAAAGGTGTGAGCAAGGGAAACCTGTACTTGCTAGAAGACACTAAGCTTGCATCCGATCTATCTGTTGCTTTCAATTCAAGTTTTAATTTCCCTAAAGATGTAATGTGGCATGCTAGATTAGGACATCCTCATTCTCGTGCCTTGAACATCATGTTGCCTAGTATTTCATTCCAACAAGATTGTGAAGCTTGTATCTTAGGAAAACATTGCAAAACTGTATTTCCCAAGTCTAGTACAATCTATGAACACTGCTTTGATTTAATTCACTCGGATGTATGGACAGCTCCATGTCTTTCTAGAGAACATCACAAGTATTTTGTGACCTTTATTGATGAGAAATCCAAGTACACATGGATCACTCTCTTACAATCAAAGGATAGGGTCTTAGATGCATTTATAAACTTTGAAACATATGTCTCTAACCATTATAATGCCAAAGTTAAGATTTTGAGATCAGATAATGGAGGAGAGTACACCAGCAATGCATTCAAAGCCCATCTAGCCAAACGAGGTGTGATCCATCAAACCAGCTGTCCATACACTCCCCAACAAAATGGTGTGGCCGAGAGGAAGAACAGGCATCTCATGGAGGTCACTAGGAGCATGATGTTCCATACTAGTGTCCCAAAGAGCTTTTGGGGTGATGCGGTCCTAACTGCATGCTACCTGATCAACCGCATTCCTACCAGAGTTCTAAAAGACTACTCTCCATTTGAGGTATTGAACAAAGCTAAACCATCTATTGATCATATGCGTGTGTTTGGGTGCCTTTGTTTTGTTTTGAAACCAGGAGAACTGAGGAACAAACTGGAGGCTAAGAGCACAAGAGCTATGTTCATTGGGTATTCACCAAACCAGAAGGGCTATAAGTGCTATGAACCAGAGACTAGGAGAGTCTTGGTATCTAGAGATGTGAAGTTTGTAGAAACCAGAGGGTACTACAACAACAAGGATTGGAATGAGCTGGAGAACTTGTCTCAATCCGCATCAGATAGAGCAGCCAATCTCAGACAAGTCATGAGGAGACTTGGGGTCAGCTTACCTATGGAAGAGCCGGGACAAGCAGGATCAGATAATGTGGGAGGATCAAGCCGGTCTGAAGAGCAAACCGAGACAACTACAGATGAAGTTGAGATCCAAGAAGCTGCTCCCCTTGATCCTGAGGGGGGAAATCAGGGTGAACCACCTGTATCTGAGGAAGTTCATGATCAAGAAGAGCACCATGACCAAGAGGAGGAAGTGGAGGATCAGAATCAGAACTTGGAAGGTGGAGAAGGCACTCAGAATGAAAATGATCAGCCAGTACTTAGGAGAAGTACTAGGATCAAGAAGCCGGCTTCAAACTGGAACAACACCAGAGTCTACTTCAATGCAGAGGCAGTAGCTCACCCACCCAGTGGCGTGTGCTCCCTAGCTCACTATCCAGAAGAACATCAAGCCTTTGTGGGTTCATTGGATCAGGAATGGATACCAAGAACATATGCAGAAGCTATGGAAGAATGGAGGGAATTAGTGAATGATGAAATGGGAGCCATGGAGAGGAACAACACCTGGTATGAGACAGAGCTTCCAAAAGGAAAGAAAGCCGTGACCAGCAGACTCATACACACCATCAAGTATCTTGCAAATGGGAAGCCAGAAAGAAAGAAGACCAGATTGGTAGCAAGAGGATACACACAAGTTTATGGAGAAGACTATCTAGACACCTTTGCACCAGTGGCCAAGCTCCACACAATCCGGATTATCCTTTCATTGGCAGTAAATCAAGAGTGGGATCTTTGGCAAATGGATGTGAAGAATGCCTTCTTGCAAGGTGAACTAGAAGATGAGGTATATATGAGACCACCGCCGGGAATGGAAGAGATGGTGAAACCAGGGAATGTACTCAGACTCAGAAAAGCCATATATGGTTTGAAGCAATCACCAAGAGCTTGGTATCACAAGCTGAGCACTACACTGAATGGGAGAGGCTTTGTGAAGTCTCAAGCGGATCACACACTCTTCACTCTCACCAGCAAGCAAGGGATTGTTGTGATTCTAGTCTATGTGGATGATATCATCATCACTGGTTGTGACAAGGAGGGGATCAGTTCAACCAAGACCTTTCTTAAAGCCGCATTTGATATCAAAGACCTAGGAGAACTGAAGTACTTCCTCGGCATTGAGATGTGCAGATCAAAGGAAGGATTGTTCATGTCCCAAAGAAAGTATACCTTGGAGGAAGACAAGCCAAGACACCACTTGAAGAAGGTTACAAGGTATTGCGAGAGGGGGAGTATGAAGATACTCCATTTGAAGATGTCAAGCAGTATAGAAGGATGGTTGGGAAGCTGATCTATCTAACCATCACTCGGCCAGATGTGTGCTTTGCAGTTAATCAAGTAAGCCAGCACATGCAAACTCCCAAGGTTCATCACTGGAACATGGTGGAGAGGATCCTAAGATACTTGAGAGAGGCGCCAGGTCAGGGTGTATGGATGGCTTGCAACAAGAACACTGAGGTGATAGGATACTGTGATGCAGATTGGGCTGGGGACAGAGTAGACAGAAGGTCAACCACCGGCTATTGT
>NW_026015037.1:72500-80000 GCF_020379485.1 Brassica napus
GGCAAAAGAGAGATCGTCGAGGTGATGAAGACTCGCGCATCTCAGTTCCAGGTTGAGTACGGGAATCTTAAGAATGCCTTTACCTCGGTGGGCGACTTTCGCGAGTGCCGTGGTTCGGTCGGAAGTCTTTGGAGGACGCAAGCCGACGACTATGTGTTTGAAGAGGAAATGAGCTTGATGAAGAGTGGGATGAGTGACCGTGCCCACGCTGAGGCGCTTATCCCTCCGATCGACGAGAGGATTCAAGGGTTCTGGGATTCCATCCCGGTTTCTCCTGATACCGAGGAGGTCCCGATCGATTTTCACGGCGGTGGCGAGGAAGTGGATCGTCCTGCGGATGCGTTTGGTGCTTCGTTGTCCGGGGACTTCGACTTTGGATTATGAGGGATGGATCAGTTATCCTTGTTTTCGGCCGAATGTGGCCCTTTGAATTTGGATTTCGTTTAGGCCACGATGGCCGTATTTGTATTTCCGGGACTGGCCGTTGGTGGCTTTGAATCCCTTGCCGCTTTACGCGGTTTATTTATATGATAAATGTTTCGTTTCGAGTTTTTCCTGAGTAGGGTTGAAGTAAATACGAGTTGTCGTCTCGTATGTAGTTCTAATTAGACGTTCAATCTGTTGGTTCGTTCGTGATTTTCGTAAAAATTTATCTGTCTTTACGATTTTCGAGAACATTGAGATACGAACGGAGAGGCATGGTTTATGATCTCGTATCTTTTAGATATCATGCCTTGAGATGTTTGAGACCAGAGCGTTGGGTTTAGGGCAAGACCTAGGTTTACTTTCGGTTAAGGTTTGTGCGGTGACTAGCCGGCTATCGTTTTTCCTGTTGCGATTTCTTCCTGACTCGCACCGGTTTAAAGTCCGCGATATGTTCTCGGCTTATATGACTTGTATGGTACGAATCGAGCATCTTCTCAGAATCTGGAAGTGCTAAACCAAAATTTCGGATTTTTGTTGTAGCGCGCTTTTGTCCTTGTGCTGGACGTTTTTAAAGATCAAAAGAGTGATCGGATTGCGTTTGTTTAAGACGGCTGGCGTGTTCGTCGGGGCCAATCGACGAACGGGGTGTAAGGTTTTTGGTGGTCGCGTTCGGACAATTTGTTTAGCATTGTCCTCGAATTTTAACTTTTTGCGACGTCTCGCAGTTATTTTCGAGGATTATGCGTGTTTGAAAGGTGATAATCTTTACGATTTTTGGGCCGGATGAGGCCGCAGACGAGCGTAAACTGAAGCGTAAGCGTTTTCGATAAAAAGACAGTGTATATTGTAAAAATTTTTATGTTTCTAAAAACTCGATTACAATAATGGCGATTGTGGGAGTATACGAGTATACGCACCCACTCCCCCCCCCCCTTTTTAGAGAGGGGGATAGCTGAACTCGTCTTTTGACAAGCTGCCTACGTACCCCTTTCGAGGATCAAGCCATCTCGTAGTTCTGTTTCATGCCGCGAGTGTTCTTACTCGGCGGTTGGTGTCGCGATGTCCGCCTTGACCGTGTCGATCGTGGCTGGGTCGACGCTATTTTCCGGATGTTCCGGTTGAGTTGTCGCGTGGGCTTCGGATTTATGTCGAGCTTCGACGTCCGATGCGTTTGCGTTGACAGACGATTTTACTTCGTCCTTGTGCGGGGCGCTTTTGGCCGAAGATCGATCTATCTTCGCGCGTTTGCCGTTTGCAGAAGCCGTGATTTGCCTTAACTTATGCTCCGCGAGGAAGCATAGTCGCGACTGTTTTTGGCATCCCCAGATGGCCGCGACTCCGCTCGGCGTTGGGAACTTGAGACCCAGGTGGTAAGTTGACGGAACTGCCTGCATGGCGTTGAGCCATGGGGTTCCCATGATCACGTTGTAGATAGCGGGATGGTCGACTACCGCGAATTCGACGATTTTCGTGATCTCCTTGGCCATGACTGGCAATTGGATTGATCCGAGAGTCATCGACACTTCGCCTGAAAAACCCGTGAGTGGTTTTGGCGTCGGAATTACCTCTCCGAGTTCGATACTCATCCGCTTGAGAGTGTCGCGGAAGATTACGTTGACCGTGCTTCCCGTATCGACGAGTACCCTTCCGACTTCTAAATCTCGTATGACGAGATCTATGACGAGCGGGTCGCAGTGAGGTTGGTCGATACCGCCGGCTTCTTCCTCCGTGAAGGTGATCGAGCAATTTTGGCCGTCTCGAGGAGGAGACCATGTAGGCCATTTTGCGCTTGATTCTGCCTTCCGTTGGTAAGCCTTGATGGCTGACACGGTATCGCCGCAGTATTGAGATCCTCCGATGATCATATTGACTCTGCGACGATTGTTATCGTTCCCTTTGTCATCCGGCCTCCTACCGCGTTTATCCCCAGGTTGGTTTCGTTGAGGAGATTTTTCGGCGGGCGGATTTCTGTCCGTCTTTGGAGGCCGATCAGAATCGAGGATGAGATCCTTGACGCTAGTTACTTCCGAAAGCTCTCCAGCGAGCAGCTTCGCGGCCAGTCTTGCTCCTAAGACTTTGCAATTAGTCGTGGAGTGTCCTCGGGATTGGTGGAACTCGCAGAAGGTGTTCTCGTCATACCCTTGATTGCGAGTCCATGTGTTGCCCGTGGTCCGGCCTTGATCCGAACTGATCGCATAGTTATGCGCCCCTTGGAGATCTTCCCCCTCGTGATGGACGTACTTGTCGTTACGAGAGTTCTTCTTTTTCCCCTTCGGATCTGCGTCTTTCGAGGATGGTCTTGCCGGCTTATGTTTTTGCGATAAGACTTTAGTTTCTTCCTCCACTATGATATAGTCCGTTGCTTTGTGGAGGGCGTCCTGGATCGTTCGCGGTTTGTCGAGAGTTATCCATTTTCTGAATTTCGACTTGTACCAGAGCGTCTTTCTCAGCGCGTCGATGGCCACTTTGTCGCTTATCCCGCTGACCCTGGACATTATCAGTTTGAACCGACTGATAAACTCGCGGAGGGGTTCGTCTTCCCTCTGGGAGAGACTCCAGAGATCAACATCGGAGGTTTCCCTGTCTATGAATACAGAGTACTGTTTGAGGAATTCCGATGCGAGCTGTCGAAAACTCCCGATGGTGTTGCGACGAAGGCGTGCGAACCATTCGAGCGCTGCTCCTTCAAGATTTTCGACGAACAGGCGGCAATAGCCGGCATCCTTTTCGCCGTCCTTCAGTCTTGCTCTTCCCATCGCGATGTGGAAAGCCTGAAGGTGCGCTTTCGGATCGGCCGTACCATCGTACTTCGGTACTTTGATCTTTCCCGGATCGGACACCCTCATGTCCGAAATGCGACTGGTAAAGGGGGTCTTTCGAGCTCCTTCCAGCAGTCGATCGATCTCGGGGGCAGCACTAGTAGCATGATGGATTTGAGACTTTACGGCTCTCACTTCTGCCGCAGTCTTGGTGATGTAGTCGCGAAGATCGCGGATATCCGATGTCTCGTCAGTGGATTTCCGAGCCTGTCGGCGCTTACTGCGAGTGAGCTCGGTTTGCCTTTCGGCCAGCTCCTCTTGTTCGTTCCAATAGGCGACTTCTTCTTCTTCCGTCATTGGTTTTTCGAACGGGGAGCCTTCCCGAGCGGATCGGCTTCTGGTCCTTCTTGGATGTCTGTCGACATCCTCGTCGGTGTCGTTGGAGACATCGCTAGGATCCAGGTCAATGTGTTCGGCTTCGTTATCCTCCGAGTCCTTTGCAGGGAGCGGAAGACTTTCAGAGTTCCCCTTCTCGATGGGAGACTTCTCGCTGGGGTTTTGACCGGAAGGTCGTTCCCGCGCGACTCCTGCTCTATCGAGTGGGGTGGCGAAATCGAGCCTCTTCCCGCGGATTTTGGTGGTTCCGCGGGGACGGATAGCTTGGGTCCTTGCCGTTAAGGTTTCAACCTGTTTGGTCAAGGTATTCACGAGCTTATCCTGTTCTTCCGACCTTTTTTCATAGGTGGCGAACATCTTTTTAAACTCCTCGAGAGTCGCGGCGTTGGCTTGCGCGTTGGCCGCAGATACGTCCGCTACCGGAGTGTGGAGATCGGTGCCGCTGCCTCCGTTAAGGGGAGTTTGCACGTTATCCGCGTCGTTGGTTGACATGTCTGACTGTGTGTGGCTTTTGCGGGTTAGATTGATCCGTAAGTCCCCCTCCTTCTAGCGCCAAACTGTGGGAACCGAAATTCGCACTGTCGATTTCCGTTTAAATAAGGAAACTAAGAAAACCCTAGTTTCCCAGAGGACCCGGATATCTGTTAATTACCACACGTCAAGCAATCAGAACACGAGAATAACAACGATAAAAATAAGAAATCGAAAAGAGAGCAAAATAGATCTTATTCCGAATCTGCGTATGAGCGTTACAACAAGGTATAAGCCTGGGCTCGAGAGCTGTCGGCGAGATCCTAGTTCTAGCAACCCTAAGACGGCTAAACCTAATTGAGTCGCAGCTCGAAATAACAAAAACGGAAAGTTGCCTAAATCGCTCTAAGTGCTAAGTTTGCTCTGAAAAAGTCCCTCCTTCTGCTCCTCGCCTAGGACTCCTTATATACTAGCTCCAAGGTCGGTTTACGCTTTTACTCTTCTGCCCTTAAGCCGTCATAGCATAAAAATGGAGATATTCCATTTTTCCCGATCTTCACAATTATCTTCAAAACTTCCGTATTTATCCGCGGAAACTTGACATTTATCCTTCCTCGTGGGCCAAGCGCGAACCATGCTGTGGTTCACGGGCTTTTGATTAGGAAAATCGTAGGATGGGCCTCGAGTCGTGTTTTAGGTCCCTTTGGGCCGTCTTCCGACTCGACACGTTTACTACGAGTTTTCCGCGGTTTCTAATCCGCGAAGTTTGATCGATGAATTAGAATAGCGGGAAACATAGACTGAGCTTGCTACGGTCTTCGGGAGATAGCATTCGAAGGTTTGACGAGAATGCAAGGACTGGTGTCGTATCGATGTTCGGAAAGGTTCAATCGCTACACAGCGACCGATCTTTGGCTCGAGCCCGGTCGCTATGTAGCGATCGAGCGAAACGAGTGCTCGGTCGCTACGTAGCGACCGAGCTTCGGCTCGAGCTCGGTCGCTACGTAGCGACCGAGCGGGACGATCGCTCGGTCGCTACGTAGCGACCGAGCTTGGCTGAGCTCGGTCGCTACGTAGCGACCGAGCGGGACGATCGCTCGGTCGCTACGTAGCGACCGAGCTTTGGCTCGAGCTCGGTCGCTACGTAGCGACCGAGCGGGACGATCGCTCGGTCGCTTGGTCGCTACGTAGCGACCGAGCTTTGGCTCGAGCTCGGTCGCTACGTAGCGACCGAGCGGGACGATCGCTCGGTCGCTACGTAGCGACCGAGCTTTGGCTCGAGCTCGGTCGCTACGTAGCGACCGAGCGGGACGATCGCTCGGTCGCTACGTAGCGACCGAGCTTGGCTGAGCTCGGTCGCTACGTAGCGACCGAGCTTGGCTGAGCTCGGTCGCTACGTAGCGACCGAGCGGGACGATCGCTCGGTCGCTACGTAGCGACCGAGCTTTGGCTCGAGCTCGGTCGCTACGTAGCGACCGAGCGGGACGATCGTTTGGTTTGAATCCCAAAGAATACTTCTTCGTAGAAATAACCTCGTATAGGTTATTTTTACGAAAATTATATCCCTTCTTTTACTAACTCTTTCGGAAATACGATCTCTGAGGATTGTCGAGTGGTAATTCCGTCGTAACCGTTTTTGACCCCAACAACCGTGCGCTGGATTATGACTGAACGCCTCTAAGTCAGAATCCGGGCTAGAAGCGACGCATGCGCCCGCCGCCCGATTGCCGACCCTCAGTAGGAGCTTTGGCTCCCAAAGGCACGTGTCGTTGGCTAAGTCCGTTCGGTGGAAGCCCCGTTCGGACCGCCTTGAATTATAATTACCACCGAGTGGCGGGTAGAATCCTTTGCAGACGACTTAAATACGCGACGGGGTATTGTAAGTGGCAGAGTGGCCTTGCTGCCACGATCCACTGAGATTCAGCCCTTTGTCGCTAAGATTCGACCCTCCCCCTTTCCAATCACATGTTCCTCCCTAAAACGTTAAAAAACAAAAAACCCAAAAAAATTCAAGTATATAAGAAGATCCCGTCGGAGGTTCGAGATTTTTACTTGGTGAAATTCACTCTCAACCTAATATTTCAGATTGGCCGATGAAATGCAGCCCGCATGTGCACAAGTCTCGGCCAAAAGCATCCTGACGGGAGCATTAAAACCCAAAAGAGTTAATTCATCCCTTCAGTACGCTTGCCCATCAGTACGCTTGGTCTCGATCATACCAAGGAAAAATGTTAACACTTGGTTGGATGATGGAAAGTCGAGCCAGCATAAGTACTACTTGGACCAATCAGACTTACTTGGACAGTCCAGTCCATCAAAACTCGAGTTTATGTCCAGATCAGTACACGGATCAGTCCACGGGAAGGGCCAGCATGCTGATATGTGTACTGACATGGTGCATCAGTTGTCCAAAATCAGTACACGGACAGTCCACGGGAAGGGCCAGCATGCTGATATGTGTGGTCAGCATGCTGATATGAGTTCAGTACACGGATCAGTCCACGGGAAGGACCAGCGTGCTGATATGTGTACTGACATGGTGCATCAGTTGTCCAAAATCAGTACACGGACAGTCCACGGGAAGGGCCAGCATGCTGATATGTGTGGTCAGCATGCTGATATATGTTCAGTACACGGATCAGTACACGGACAGTCCACGGGAAGGGCCAGCATGCTGATATGTGTACTGACATGGTGCATCAGTTGTCCAAAATCAGTACACGGACAGTCCACGGGAAGGGCCAGCATGCTGATATGTGTGGTCAGCATGCTGATATGAGTTCAGTACACGGATCAGTCCATGGACAGTCTGTGTGTGCTAACGGACAGGCACGGACGTCCTGTGTGTACTGAACAGACAGCCCACGTGGGCCAAAATCACCCGAACAGTCCACAGGAAGGGCCAGCATGCTGATATGTGTACTGAGGGACGACCACGGACGTCCTGTGTGTACTGACGGACGGCCACGGACGTCCTGTGTGTACTGACGGATGTCCTGTGTGTACTGACGGACGTCCTGTGTGTGCTGACGGACACACGGACACACACGGACGTCCTGCGTGTGCTGACGGACGTCCTGTGTGTGCTGACGGACGGCCACGGACGTCCTCTGTGTACTGACGGACGTCCTGTGTGTGCTGACGGACGGCCACGGACGTCCTCTGTGTACTGACGGACGGCCACGGACGTCCTTTGTGTGCTGACGGACGTCCTGTGTGTACTGACGGACGTCCTGCGTGTGCTGACGGACACACGGACACACACGAACAGCCAAGGACGTCCTGCGTGTGCTGACGGACGTCCTGCGTGTGCTGACGGACGTCCTGTGTGTTCTGACGGACGTCCTGTGTGCACTGACGGACACACGGACACACACGGACAGCCACGGACGTCCTGCGTGTGCTGACGGACGTCCTGCGTGTGCTGACGGACGTCCTGTGTGTGCTG
>NW_026015037.1:100000-108209 GCF_020379485.1 Brassica napus
TGGATCAAACAAGCAGAGAAATTAATAAGTAAGCCTGCGGACTCCATCAGGTCGAGAGGCCAGGGTTCGGGTCTTACAAGTTGGTATCAGAGCATGCTTGATTCTAGGATAGTTGGGTTAGGCAGTCCACACACACACACGCAGCCAGCTGATTAGGTCTCACGGTGAGGTTTGATTGCTTAGTCTAGGGATTGTTTTGTTTTGTTTATGTTAGTGTGTTTCGTACTAACATTGTCTGAATCCTTAGGCTGGAAAAAGCAAATCGGGAAAGTCCCGAAAGAGTAAGAAAACAGCCGGTCAGTCTAGTCAAGTGGCCATGGACGGGACCAATCTATCCGGATTGCAAACCGATCCGGCCGCAGCTGACACTAGAGACGTGTTGCCAACTGATCAGGCTAATCTTACGGGGACGCAACAGGATGGTCAGGAACATCGGGAGAGTGATGAGGAAGTGGAATCCTCGAACGCTAACCGTGATGGTGACCAGCATGAGAGAGTGGCCGATGGAACGGCTAATGTGCCCGCAACACTGTCCAAAGAGGACTTGTTAGAGGCCATGAAGGTAATGGGGACTCAGGTTGCGGCTATGGCGCAACTGTTCACGCCACTAGTGAACTCCTCGGTTGGCCAGGCTACGCCTGTGGCTACGACCACCCCCAACACCAATGGTCCAGTTGTGGAAACGGTTGAGGTGATCGAGATCGATCCACCGGAAAAGTCTGGAAAGAAGGTGGACTATCTGAGTCTGCTTCAACATTTATCCAGGTTGGGTACGAAGCATTTCTCCGGTAGCACCGACCCTATTGTGGCAGACGAGTGGAGGAGTAGGTTGGTCCGAAACTTTCAATCAACTCGCTGTCCAGTGGATTACAGACGCGACATTGCGGTTCACTTCCTGGAAGGGGACGCGCATAACTGGTGGCTTGCAGTGGACAAGCGCACCAATGGGAGTCTGGAAAGTTTTGCGGACTTTGAAGTTGAATTCAACCGCAAATACTTCCCTGCTGAGGCTTGGGATCGTCTGGAAGCTCAGTTTCTAGATTTGGCCCAAGGCCGCAGGACCGTACGGGAGTACGAAGAAGAGTTCAACCGGCTCAGACGGTTTGTTGGAAGAGAGCTGGAGGACGAGGCAGTCCAGGTCCGTAGGTTCATCCGAGGCCTAAGGCCCGAACTGAAGACCCATTGCTCGATCCGCACTTTCAACACCGTCGGAGAACTGGTGGAACGGGTGGCTTTGCTAGAGTCTAACTTGGCTGAAGAAGCTAAGCTTAAGGCTAAGTCACAGTCTGGCCCGTCGGGCAAAACAAATGATAAAAAGAGGAAGTGGGACCAGGTGGACGGAGGTAAGACCTCTGGTGGCCGACCTACATGTCCCAAGTGTGGAAAGAATCATCCCGGTGAGTGCTGGAAGGCCATGGGGGCTTGTGTGCGATGTGGCAGCATGGATCACACGATCCAAAACTGCACTCGACCAAACCGATTCTCAGACCAGTCCAGTGGCAGCGGCTCCGTGACTTGCTTCCTATGTGGCAAGACTGGACACTACAAGTCGGATTGTCCTAAGCTACAAGGAGGACAAGGGAAGGGCCGTGGAGACACAGGCAAGTCGACCCAGAGTAGGCCGACCACAACACCAAGGGTGTATGAGCTGTCCCGGGACGACGGCGCTTCTGGATCGTTTGATTCGATCTCTGGTAATTCCTAAATTTTTCTTTTTACATTCAAGTAGAAAATGCTTGGTATGGAACCTAGAATGTCTAGGGGATTCTGATGAGGGTCTCTGTTAGGAACCCTCATGATTGGTGGTGTGGAAACCCACGTACTTTTCGACACAGGGGCTACACATAGTTTTGTGAGTCCGGGACTGGTCGGAAAGGGTCTGTTCTGTCTGGACGCTGGAGATAATTTTGGGATAGTGAGGGCGGCCGGAGGGCAAGCCATGAACTCACTAGGTCTCATGTCAAATATCCCAGTGTCAATACAGGGAAAGGTATTCCCTGTGGATTTGGTCTGTGTCCACCTAAAGAATCACGAAGTGATCCTAGGTATGGACTGGTTGGGAAAGTATCGGGCCACTCTCGATTGCCATAGAGGTCGTGTGCAATTGGAGACTGGGCTTCGACCGATCCAGTACCAATGTCTGTGTCCGGCTCAAGAGAAAGTAGTGGTTTCAGCAGTTCGAGCGATTCGGATGTTGGAACAGGGTTGTCAGTCCTTTTTGGCTACAATTACAACTACAGAGCCGGGCAGTTCTGTCTGTCTGAAAGACCTTTCAGAGGATTCGTTGGTGTCGAAGTTCCCAGATGTGTTCCAGGTACCTCAGGGTGTCCCCCCTGATAGGTCGGATCCATTTACGATTGAACTAGAGCCAGGGACAGCTCCGCTGTCCAAGAGTCCGTACCGGATGGCTCCGGCCGAGATGGCCGAGCTAAAGAAGCAATTGGAAGAATTGCTTGACAAGGGGTTCATACGGCCAAGTAGCTCCCCTTGGGGTGCACCAGTCCTCTTCGTGAGAAAGAAGGATGGTAGCATGCGTCTGTGCATCGACTATCGAGGGTTGAACAGGGTCACTGTGAAGAACAAGTACCCGTTGCCCAGGATAGACGAACTGTTGGATCAACTCAAAGGAGCCAAGTGGTTTTCCAAGATTGATTTGGCTTCAGGGTATCATCAGATCCCTATAGAGCCAAATGATATTAGGAAGACGGCATTTAGGACCAGGTACGGTCATTACGAGTTCGTAGTGATGCCGTTCGGTCTGACCAATGCACCTGCCGCTTTCATGAAAATGATGAACAGCGTGTTCCGAGATTTCTTGGATGAATTCGTGATCATCTTCATTGATGATATCCTAATTTATTCCAAGGATGAGGAATCTCATAGGAAACACTTGAGAGCCGTGCTGGAACGATTACGAGAACACAAACTCTATGCTAAACTCAGTAAATGTAGCTTTTGGCAGAAGAGTATTGGGTTCCTCGGCCATATTGTTTCCGATCAGGGCATCTCGGTGGATCCAGAGAAGATCAGGGCAATCAAGGATTGGCCCCGACCACGCAGTGCTACGGAAGTCAGAAGCTTCTTAGGGCTGGCAGGTTACTATAGAAAGTTTGTGAAAGGATTCGCAAGCTTGGCTCAGCCTATGACGCGGTTGACTGGGAAGGACGTTAAGTTCACATGGGCTGAAGAGTGTGAGGAATGTTTCTCCGCACTTAAGAACATGCTGACTAGCGCACCCGTCCTAGTGCTTCCGGAGGCCGATCAACCATATGTGGTCTATACGGACGCGTCCATCACTGGACTAGGTTGCGTATTGACCCAGCATGGGAAAGTCATTGCCTATGCGTCCAGGCAGTTGAGGAAACATGAGGGAAACTACCCCACCCATGATCTCGAAATGGCTGCGGTAGTATTCGCCTTAAAGATTTGGCGATCATACTTGTATGGCGCCAAAGTTCAGATACTTACGGACCATAAGAGTCTTAAGTATATATTCACCCAGCCTGAGTTAAACTTAAGGCAGAGGAGGTGGATGGAATTCGTAGCTGACTACGATTTGGACATCACCTACTATCCGGGAAAGGCTAATCTGGTAGCAGACGCTTTGAGCCGGAAGAGGGCTGATGTATCGGCCGAACGGGAGGCGGACGACCTGGACGGTATGGTCCGTGCTCTGCGGCTGAATGTGCTGACTACGACAACCGAAGCTTTGGGGTTGGAGGCGGTTAACCAAGCCGACCTGCTTACTCGAATCCGGTTGGCTCAAGGTCAGGACGAGAACCTGAATAAGGTTGCTCAGAATGATAGGACGGAGTACCAGATCGCAAAGGATGGTACCATCCTAGTAAACGGTCGGATCAGTGTTCCTAATGATAGGAGTCTAAAGGAAGAGATTATGAGGGAGGCTCATAAGTCCAGATTCTCGGTTCATCCTGGTGCGACCAAGATGTACCAGAACCTTAAGAAATTCTATCATTGGATCCGTATGAAGGCAGATGTAGCGGAATGGGTGGCCAAGTGTTCCACTTGCCAACTCATCAAAGCAGAACATCAGGTGCCTAGTGGGTTATTACAAAGCTTGCCTATTCCGGAATGGAAATGGGATCACATCACAATGGACTTTGTGACCGGGTTCCCTACCACGAGGAATAAGAAGGATGCGGTTTGGGTTGTGGTTGATCGACTAACCAAATCAGCACACTTCCTGGCTATCAAGAAGTCGGATGGGGTAGATCAGATTGTACGTAAGTACATTGATGAGATCGTCCGACTACATGGTGTGCCGGCAAGCATAGTCTCGGATAGGGATTCAAGGTTCACATCTTACTTCTGGAAGGCTTTCCAAAAGGCCTTAGGAACAAGGGTGAACATGAGTACAGCCTATCACCCACAGACGGATGGACAGTCTGAACGTACGATCCAGACATTGGAAGATATGTTGCGAGCATGTGTTCTAGACTGGGGTGATTCCTGGGAGAAACATCTACCTCTGGTAGAATTTGCTTACAACAATAGTTTCCATAGTAGTATTGGCATGTCGCCATACGAAGCTCTGTATGGGCGTCCATGCAGGACACCCTTATGCTGGACCCAAGTTGGGGAACGCAGCATGATTGGTCCGGAGATTGTCGAAGAGACAACCGAAAAGATCAAGTTCTTGAGGGACAAGATGAGACAGGCACAAGATCGCCAAAAGAACTATGCAGATCGAAGAAGGAAAGATCTCGAGTTTCAAGTAGGTGACTTGGTGTATCTCAAAATGATTACCTTCAAAGGACGAGTCCGAATTTCCGGGAGACGGAAGTTAGACCCGAGATACTTGGGGCCGTTCAAGGTCATTGAAAGAGTTGGGATGGTGGCCTACAAGTTGGACTTGCCGGCCAAGATGGACGCATTTCATAATGTGTTCCACGTCTCCCAACTTCGGAAATGTTTGACGGACCAAGACATCGCTCTTCCTGCCATTCCAGACGATCTTGGTAAGAACCTAACCTTGGAAACGAGGCCAGTTCGAATCATAGATAGGATGGAAAAAGCAACAAGGAAGAAGACGGTCCAGATGGTCAAGGTCGTCTGGGACTGTAATGGTCAGGATATAATCACTTGGGAGACCGAAGCTAGAATGAAAGCAGAGTACCCAGAGTGGTTGGACCAGTTTGTTTCCGAGGAAGCATTCGATTCGGATTCGAGGACGAATCCATCCCAAGGGGGGGAGACTTGTCACGCCCCCAATCCTGAATAGGATTGTTGGGACGGCCATGGTTCGAGGAAACGTACAAGCCAGTCTTGAGACATCAAGGCAAGCGTTCCATGGTCGAGAAAGAAGGTTAAGGATATAAGGAAACTTAGACTTAACCTTATACGAGCTAAGTGTCAGCTAGGACGAGTAAGACGGTAGCTAGGACGAAGTGGACGAGTAGCTCGGCCAGCTCAAGGAAGCTAGGTTCAGTTCACTCCAGCTCAGTCCCTACTAAGTCAGCTCCACTAGCTGGACTACTAGCTCACTCAGCTGAGGCAGCTGAGTGTCAGCTCATCTCAGCTAGACGGACTGTCCGGGCTTTAGGCCGATGGTCCGGGTCTGGGTCAGTGGCGGGCTGGGAGGTCCGGCCATGAGGCCATGGGCTGTTGGGTCCTTGGGCAAGGCTGTGGGCTGTGTCCAGGAGGCCTGGGGCGTGGGTTGGGCTTGTGGCCGACCCCAAACCCAATCAGAAAGGGCGAAGGGATGCAAGTGGCCGAAAGGGGGCAACTCTTGGCCGATGGTGCCCATTCGCTAGCAAGTCGTGCCTGTTCGTGGGGCAAGACTTACCCCCTCGTTTTCTATAAATATGGGGGCTCTCTGGTCGATTTCATTATCCAATTCCAGAGTAAAATACTCAGAGAAAAACGTAGAGAGAAAGAAAGAGAGAAAGAGAGAGTTCCGGCCAAGAGAAAGGCCGATTGTGGTGGTGTTGTGTTCCGGCGACTCTGATCGTTTGAGAACTAACTCCGGTCAAGAATGGGAGATCAAGACAAGGAGAAGAGCATGGAGAACCCAGACGTGGTTCACAAGGTATGTGATGGGCCGTGGCTCCATCAGACCGAACGGACGGTCCATGCGACCGCACCGCGGCTCTGGTCGGTTCCTAAGTCCCATCCGGCTCTCCTTATCTATTTCAATTCGTTTCTCTTCTCTTCTCTCTGGTTAAACACGAAAGGTTGTGTTGGTTGAGTCCAAGGGACACGTCCCTAGGCTTTGGCCGAACATAACCAGACCGCTAGCCTTGACACGGGTCGGTTAGACGGATGATCCGATCGCACCAAGACTGGGCGGTTAGGACGAACGGTTGGGAATGACCCAAAGGGCACGAGTTGTCAAGAGTCATGAGTGTTCAAAGGTTGTGAGTTGCCAAAGGGTGTCAGGGACCAAAAGGTACGAGTTACCAAAGGTTGCGAACATCAAAAGGTACGAGAACCAGGAGGCACGATTGGCCAAAGGGTGCATGTTCCAAACGGTGTCTTTCGGGACAGGTTAGGACCGATCCTTATGGATCAGCCTATGGCTTGTCTAGTTAAGACAAGGTCACGGTTTGTCTAAGCCAAGGTAGAGTCGCAAGGTCTGACCGGTTGCTAAGCCTTCCGGATTAGGCTTGAGGCTTACTAGGCCGATTGGATCCAGGCCTAAGGCCGGATCAGGTAAGGGAGTCCGTTGGGCCATTGAGCCGGACTCCATTGGCCGGTCGCACCTAGATTCTATCCGGATAGACGGATTGGTCTTTGGGGACGATCCGGATCTGTTCGTGTGTTCTGTTATCTATTCTGGACTATCTATCTGATTCTAAGTCAAGGGGTGGTTGGTTGAATGACTTAGGATACGGTAGGTAGGTTCATACGTTTTATGATTATGTTGACTGAGGTTTATCTAAGTTCTAGGAACCAAGCCAAGCATTGTAGAATCAATCCGTTCTATTCTCGGTTATGATTAATGCTTATCTGGTTGTGGTTTCAGGAACTAAGGATGGTTCTGGTCAAGCCAAGGAGCCGTGAAGGCTCGGTCAGTGAGAGGCTGTGTAACGTGTGGTTAGATGATGCTAGGGATGAACTAGTGATTGTCTATGAGACTGTTAAGAAGTTGTGTATTGAATCTCATGTTTCTAAGTAATACAAAGTTTATACATTGTTATTCCGCTGTGCAATCTGTTCCTTTGTTTATGAACCTCATATTCGAATATGACTTAGTAACTAATAGACTTAAAATGGATCAAACAAGCAGAGAAATTAATAAGTAAGCCTGCGGACTCCATCAGGTCGAGAGGCCAGGGTTCGGGTCTTACAAGAATCCTTGCAGACGACTTAAATACACACGACGGGGTATTGTAAGTGGCAGAGTGGCCTTGCTGCCACGATCACTAGGAATTCAGCAAGCCTTTGGTCGCTAAGTTCGACCCTCCCCCTTATCCAATCACATGTGTCCTCCATGTTCCTCCCCAAAACGTTAAAAAAAAAAAAACCAAAAAAACCCCAAAAAAAATCAAGTATATAAGAAGAATCCCGTCGGAGGTTCGAGAATTTTTACTTGGTGAAATTCACTCTCAACCTAATATTTTCAGATTGGCCGATGAAATACAGCCCGCCATGTGCACAAGGTCTCGGCCAAAAGCAATCCTGACGGGACATTAAAACCCAAAAGAGTTAATTCATCCCATTCAGTACGCTGCCCATCAGTACGCTTGGTCTCGATCATACCAAGGAAAAATGTTAACACTTGTTGGATGATGGAAAGTCGAGCCAGCATAAGTACTACTTGGACCAATCAGACTTACTTGGACAGTTCAGTCCATCAAACAAACTCGAGTTATGATGTCCAGATCAGTACACGGATCAGTCCACGGGAAGGGCCAGCATGCTGATAATGTGTACTGACATGTGTGCATCAGTTGTCCAAAATCAGTACACGGACAGTCCACGGAAGGGCCAGCATGCTGATATGTGTGTGGTCCAGCATGCTGATATGAGTTCAGTACACGGATCAGTCCACGGGAAGGACCAGCGTGCTGATATGTGTTACTGACATGGTGCATCAGTTGTCCACCAATCAGTACCGGACAGTCCACGGGAAGGGCCAGCATGCTGATATGTGTGCCAGCATGCTGAATATGTTGTGGTCAGCATGCTGATATATGATTTCAGTACAACAAATACCAAACAAAACAGGACCGTCCATGGACAGTCT
>NW_026015038.1:10000-17500 GCF_020379485.1 Brassica napus
ACGAGTGGAGGAGTAGGTTGGTCCGAAACTTTCAATCAACTCGCTGTCCAGTGGATTACAGACGCGACATTGCGGTTCACTTCCTGGAAGGGGACGCGCATAACTGGTGGCTTGCAGTGGACAAGCGCACCAATGGGAGTCTGGAAAGTTTTGCGGACTTTGAAGTTGAATTCAACCGCAAATACTTCCCTGCTGAGGCTTGGGATCGTCTGGAAGCTCAGTTTCTAGATTTGGCCCAAGGCCGCAGGACCGTACGGGAGTACGAAGAAGAGTTCAACCGGCTCAGACGGTTTGTTGGAAGAGAGCTGGAGGACGAGGCAGTCCAGGTCCGTAGGTTCATCCGAGGCCTAAGGCCCGAACTGAAGACCCATTGCTCGATCCGCACTTTCAACACCGTCGGAGAACTGGTGGAACGGGTGGCTTTGCTAGAGTCTAACTTGGCTGAAGAAGCTAAGCTTAAGGCTAAGTCACAGTCTGGCCCGTCGGGCAAAACAAATGATAAAAAGAGGAAGTGGGACCAGGTGGACGGAGGTAAGACCTCTGGTGGCCGACCTACATGTCCCAAGTGTGGAAAGAATCATCCCGGTGAGTGCTGGAAGGCCATGGGGGCTTGTGTGCGATGTGGCAGCATGGATCACACGATCCAAAACTGCACTCGACCAAACCGATTCTCAGACCAGTCCAGTGGCAGCGGCTCCGTGACTTGCTTCCTATGTGGCAAGACTGGACACTACAAGTCGGATTGTCCTAAGCTACAAGGAGGACAAGGGAAGGGCCGTGGAGACACAGGCAAGTCGACCCAGAGTAGGCCGACCACAACACCAAGGGTGTATGAGCTGTCCCGGGACGACGGCGCTTCTGGATCGTTTGATTCGATCTCTGGTAATTCCTAAATTTTTCTTTTTACATTCAAGTAGAAAATGCTTGGTATGGAACCTAGAATGTCTAGGGGATTCTGATGAGGGTCTCTGTTAGGAACCCTCATGATTGGTGGTGTGGAAACCCACGTACTTTTCGACACAGGGGCTACACATAGTTTTGTGAGTCCGGGACTGGTCGGAAAGGGTCTGTTCTGTCTGGACGCTGGAGATAATTTTGGGATAGTGAGGGCGGCCGGAGGGCAAGCCATGAACTCACTAGGTCTCATGTCAAATATCCCAGTGTCAATACAGGGAAAGGTATTCCCTGTGGATTTGGTCTGTGTCAACCTAAAGAATCACGAAGTGATCCTAGGTATGGACTGGTTGGGAAAGTATCGGGCCACTCTCGATTGCCATAGAGGTCGTGTGCAATTGGAGACTGGGCTTCGACCGATCCAGTACCAATGTCTGTGTCCGGCTCAAGAGAAAGTAGTGGTTTCAGCAGTTCGAGCGATTCGGATGTTGGAACAGGGTTGTCAGTCCTTTTTGGCTACAATTACAACTACAGAGCCGGGCAGTTCTGTCTGTCTGAAAGACCTTTCAGAGGATTCGTTGGTGTCGAAGTTCCCAGATGTGTTCCAGGTACCTCAGGGTGTCCCCCCTGATAGGTCGGATCCATTTACGATTGAACTAGAGCCAGGGACAGCTCCGCTGTCCAAGAGTCCGTACCGGATGGCTCCGGCCGAGATGGCCGAGCTAAAGAAGCAATTGGAAGAATTGCTTGACAAGGGGTTCATACGGCCAAGTAGCTCCCCTTGGGGTGCACCAGTCCTCTTCGTGAGAAAGAAGGATGGTAGCATGCGTCTGTGCATCGACTATCGAGGGTTGAACAGGGTCACTGTGAAGAACAAGTACCCGTTGCCCAGGATAGACGAACTGTTGGATCAACTCAAAGGAGCCAAGTGGTTTTCCAAGATTGATTTGGCTTCAGGGTATCATCAGATCCCTATAGAGCCAAATGATATTAGGAAGACGGCATTTAGGACCAGGTACGGTCATTACGAGTTCGTAGTGATGCCGTTCGGTCTGACCAATGCACCTGCCGCTTTCATGAAAATGATGAACAGCGTGTTCCGAGATTTCTTGGATGAATTCGTGATCATCTTCATTGATGATATCCTAATTTATTCCAAGGATGAGGAATCTCATAGGAAACACTTGAGAGCCGTGCTGGAACGATTACGAGAACACAAACTCTATGCTAAACTCAGTAAATGTAGCTTTTGGCAGAAGAGTATTGGGTTCCTCGGCCATATTGTTTCCGATCAGGGCATCTCGGTGGATCCAGAGAAGATCAGGGCAATCAAGGATTGGCCCCGACCACGCAGTGCTACGGAAGTCAGAAGCTTCTTAGGGCTGGCAGGTTACTATAGAAAGTTTGTGAAAGGATTCGCAAGCTTGGCTCAGCCTATGACGCGGTTGACTGGGAAGGACGTTAAGTTCACATGGGCTGAAGAGTGTGAGGAATGTTTCTCCGCACTTAAGAACATGCTGACTAGCGCACCCGTCCTAGTGCTTCCGGAGGCCGATCAACCATATGTGGTCTATACGGACGCGTCCATCACTGGACTAGGTTGCGTATTGACCCAGCATGGGAAAGTCATTGCCTATGCGTCCAGGCAGTTGAGGAAACATGAGGGAAACTACCCCACCCATGATCTCGAAATGGCTGCGGTAGTATTCGCCTTAAAGATTTGGCGATCATACTTGTATGGCGCCAAAGTTCAGATACTTACGGACCATAAGAGTCTTAAGTATATATTCACCCAGCCTGAGTTAAACTTAAGGCAGAGGAGGTGGATGGAATTCGTAGCTGACTACGATTTGGACATCACCTACTATCCGGGAAAGGCTAATCTGGTAGCAGACGCTTTGAGCCGGAAGAGGGCTGATGTATCGGCCGAACGGGAGGCGGACGACCTGGACGGTATGGTCCGTGCTCTGCGGCTGAATGTGCTGACTACGACAACCGAAGCTTTGGGGTTGGAGGCGGTTAACCAAGCCGACCTGCTTACTCGAATCCGGTTGGCTCAAGGTCAGGACGAGAACCTGAATAAGGTTGCTCAGAATGATAGGACGGAGTACCAGATCGCAAAGGATGGTACCATCCTAGTAAACGGTCGGATCAGTGTTCCTAATGATAGGAGTCTAAAGGAAGAGATTATGAGGGAGGCTCATAAGTCCAGATTCTCGGTTCATCCTGGTGCGACCAAGATGTACCAGAACCTTAAGAAATTCTATCATTGGATCCGTATGAAGGCAGATGTAGCGGAATGGGTGGCCAAGTGTTCCACTTGCCAACTCATCAAAGCAGAACATCAGGTGCCTAGTGGGTTATTACAAAGCTTGCCTATTCCGGAATGGAAATGGGATCACATCACAATGGACTTTGTGACCGGGTTCCCTACCACGAGGAATAAGAAGGATGCGGTTTGGGTTGTGGTAGATCGACTAACCAAATCAGCACACTTCCTGGCTATCAAGAAGTCGGATGGGGTAGATCAGATTGTACGTAAGTACATTGATGAGATCGTCCGACTACATGGTGTGCCGGCAAGCATAGTCTCGGATAGGGATTCAAGGTTCACATCTTACTTCTGGAAGGCTTTCCAAAAGGCCTTAGGAACAAGGGTGAACATGAGTACAGCCTATCACCCACAGACGGATGGACAGTCTGAACGTACGATCCAGACATTGGAAGATATGTTGCGAGCATGTGTTCTAGACTGGGGTGATTCCTGGGAGAAACATCTACCTCTGGTAGAATTTGCTTACAACAATAGTTTCCATAGTAGTATTGGCATGTCGCCATACGAAGCTCTGTATGGGCGTCCATGCAGGACACCCTTATGCTGGACCCAAGTTGGGGAACGCAGCATGATTGGTCCGGAGATTGTCGAAGAGACAACCGAAAAGATCAAGTTCTTGAGGGACAAGATGAGACAGGCACAAGATCGCCAAAAGAACTATGCAGATCGAAGAAGGAAAGATCTCGAGTTTCAAGTAGGTGACTTGGTGTATCTCAAAATGATTACCTTCAAAGGACGAGTCCGAATTTCCGGGAGACGGAAGTTAGACCCGAGATACTTGGGGCCGTTCAAGGTCATTGAAAGAGTTGGGATGGTGGCCTACAAGTTGGACTTACCGGCCAAGATGGACGCATTTCATAATGTGTTCCACGTCTCCCAACTTCGGAAATGTTTGACGGACCAAGACATCGCTCTTCCTGCCATTCCAGACGATCTTGGTAAGAACCTAACCTTGGAAACGAGGCCAGTTCGAATCATAGATAGGATGGAAAAAGCAACAAGGAAGAAGACGGTCCAGATGGTCAAGGTCGTCTGGGACTGTAATGGTCAGGATATAATCACTTGGGAGACCGAAGCTAGAATGAAAGCAGAGTACCCAGAGTGGTTGGACCAGTTTGTTTCCGAGGAAGCATTCGATTCGGATTCGAGGACGAATCCATCCCAAGGGGGGGAGACTTGTCACGCCCCCAATCCTGAATAGGATTGTTGGGACGGCCATGGTTCGAGGAAACGTACAAGCCAGTCTTGAGACATCAAGGCAAGCGTTCCATGGTCGAGAAAGAAGGTTAAGGATATAAGGAAACTTAGACTTAACCTTATACGAGCTAAGTGTCAGCTAGGACGAGTAAGACGGTAGCTAGGACGAAGTGGACGAGTAGCTCGGCCAGCTCAAGGAAGCTAGGTTCAGTTCACTCCAGCTCAGTCCCTACTAAGTCAGCTCCACTAGCTGGACTACTAGCTCACTCAGCTGAGGCAGCTGAGTGTCAGCTCATCTCAGCTAGACGGACTGTCCGGGCTTTAGGCCGATGGTCCGGGTCTGGGTCAGTGGCGGGCTGGGAGGTCCGGCCATGAGGCCATGGGCTGTTGGGTCCTTGGGCAAGGCTGTGGGCTGTGTCCAGGAGGCCTGGGGCGTGGGTTGGGCTTGTGGCCGACCCCAAACCCAATCAGAAAGGGCGAAGGGATGCAAGTGGCCGAAAGGGGGCAACTCTTGGCCGATGGTGCCCATTCGCTAGCAAGTCGTGCCTGTTCGTGGGGCAAGACTTACCCCCTCGTTTTCTATAAATATGGGGGCTCTCTGGTCGATTTCATTATCCAATTCCAGAGTAAAATACTCAGAGAAAAACGTAGAGAGAAAGAAAGAGAGAAAGAGAGAGTTCCGGCCAAGAGAAAGGCCGATTGTGGTGGTGTTGTGTTCCGGCGACTCTGATCGTTTGAGAACTAACTCCGGTCAAGAATGGGAGATCAAGACAAGGAGAAGAGCATGGAGAACCCAGACGTGGTTCACAAGGTATGTGATGGGCCGTGGCTCCATCAGACCGAACGGACGGTCCATGCGACCGCACCGCGGCTCTGGTCGGTTCCTAAGTCCCATCCGGCTCTCCTTATCTATTTCAATTCGTTTCTCTTCTCTTCTCTCTGGTTAAACACGAAAGGTTGTGTTGGTTGAGTCCAAGGGACACGTCCCTAGGCTTTGGCCGAACATAACCAGACCGCTAGCCTTGACACGGGTCGGTTAGACGGATGATCCGATCGCACCAAGACTGGGCGGTTAGGACGAACGGTTGGGAATGACCCAAAGGGCACGAGTTGTCAAGAGTCATGAGTGTTCAAAGGTTGTGAGTTGCCAAAGGGTGTCAGGGACCAAAAGGTACGAGTTACCAAAGGTTGCGAACATCAAAAGGTACGAGAACCAGGAGGCACGATTGGCCAAAGGGTGCATGTTCCAAACGGTGTCTTTCGGGACAGGTTAGGACCGATCCTTATGGATCAGCCTATGGCTTGTCTAGTTAAGACAAGGTCACGGTTTGTCTAAGCCAAGGTAGAGTCGCAAGGTCTGACCGGTTGCTAAGCCTTCCGGATTAGGCTTGAGGCTTACTAGGCCGATTGGATCCAGGCCTAAGGCCGGATCAGGTAAGGGAGTCCGTTGGGCCATTGAGCCGGACTCCATTGGCCGGTCGCACCTAGATTCTATCCGGATAGACGGATTGGTCTTTGGGGACGATCCGGATCTGTTCGTGTGTTCTGTTATCTATTCTGGACTATCTATCTGATTCTAAGTCAAGGGGTGGTTGGTTGAATGACTTAGGATACGGTAGGTAGGTTCATACGTTTTATGATTATGTTGACTGAGGTTTATCTAAGTTCTAGGAACCAAGCCAAGCATTGTAGAATCAATCCGTTCTATTCTCGGTTATGATTAATGCTTATCTGGTTGTGGTTTCAGGAACTAAGGATGGTTCTGGTCAAGCCAAGGAGCCGTGAAGGCTCGGTCAGTGAGAGGCTGTGTAACGTGTGGTTAGATGATGCTAGGGATGAACTAGTGATTGTCTATGAGACTGTTAAGAAGTTGTGTATTGAATCTCATGTTTCTAAGTAATACAAAGTTTATACATTGTTATTCCGCTGTGCAATCTGTTCCTTTGTTTATGAACCTCATATTCGAATATGACTTAGTAACTAATAGACTTAAAAATGGATCAAACAAGCAGAGAAATTAATAAGTAAGCCTGCGGACTCCATCAGGTCGAGAGGCCAGGGTTCGGGTCTTACAAGAATCCTTTGCAGACGACTTAAATACACGACGGGGTATTGTAAGTGGCAGAGTGGCCTTGCTGCCACGATCCACTGAGATTCAGCCCTTTGTCGCTAAGATTCGACCCTCCCCCTTTCCAATCACATGTTCCTCCCCAAAACGTTAAAAAACAAAAACCCAAAAAAAATTCAAGTATATAAGAAGATCCCGTCGGAGGTTCGAGATTTTTACTTGGTGAAATTCACTCTCAACCTAATATTTCAGATTGGCCGATGAAATACAGCCCGCATGTGCACAAGTCTCGGCCAAAAGCATCCTGACGGGAGCATTAAAACCCAAAGAGTTAATTCATCCCTTCAGTACGCTTGCCCATCAATACGCTTGGTCTCGATCATACCAAGGAAAAATGTTAACACTTGGTTGGATGATGGAAAGTCGAGCCAGCATAAGTACTACTTGGACCAATCAGACTTACTTGGACAGTCCAGTCCATCAAAACTCGAGTTTATGTCCAGATCAGTACACGGATCAGTCCACGGGAAGGGCCAGCATGCTGATATGTGTACTGACATGGTGCATCAGTTGTCCAAAATCAGTACACGGACAGTCCACGGGAAGGGCCAGCATGCTGATATGTGTGGTCAGCATGCTGATATGAGTTCAGTACACGGATCAGTCCACGGGAAGGGCCAGCGTGCTGATATGTGTACTGACATGGTGCATCAGTTGTCCAAAATCAGTACACGGACAGTCCACGGGAAGGGCCAGCATGCTGATATGTGTGGTCAGCATGCTGATATATGTTCAGTACACGGATCAGTCCATGGACAGTCTGTGTGTGCTAACGGACAGGCACGGACGTCCTGTGTGTACTGAACAGACAGCCCACGTGGGCCAAAATCACCCGAACAGTCCACAGGAAGGTCCAGCATGCTGATATGTGTACTGACGGACGACCACGGACGACCACGGACGTCCTGTGTGTACTGACGGACGGCCACAGACGTCCTGTGTGTAC
>NW_026015039.1:0-15000 GCF_020379485.1 Brassica napus
GACGATCGCTCGGATCGCTACGTAGCGACCGAGATTTGGGCTCGACGCTCTAGTCGCTACGTAGCGACCGAGCGGGCCGAGCGCTCTGGTTCCGCTACGTCGACCGAGCTTTGGCTGACTCGGTCGCTATAGTAGCGACCACGAGCGGGACGATCGCTCGGTCGCTACGTAGCGAACCGAGCTTGGCTCGAGCTCGGTCGCTCCGTAGCGACCGAGCGGGACGATTGCTCGAGTCGCTACGTAAGCGACCGAGCGTGACGATCGCTTACGTAGCGACCGAATTTTGGCTGAAGCTCGGTCGCTACGTAGCGACCGAGCGGGACGATCGCTCGGTCGCTACGTAGCGACCGAGATTTGGCTCGAGCTCGGTCGCTACGTAGCGACCGAGCGAGACGATCGCTCGGTCGCTACGTAGCGACCGAGTTTGGCTCGAGCTCGGTCGCTACGTAGCGACCGAGCGGGACGATCGCTCGGTCGCTACGTAGCGACCGAGCTTTGGCTCGAGCTCGGTCGCTACGTAGCGACCGAGCGGGACGATCGCTCGGTCGCTACGTAGCGACCGAGCTTGGCTCGAGCTCGGTCGCTACGTAGCGACCGAGCGGGACGACGCTCGGTCGCTACGTAGCGACCGAGCTTGGCTCGAGCTCGGTCGCTACGTAGCGACCGAGCGGGACGATCGCTCGGTCGCTACGTAGCGACCGAGCTTGGCTGAGCTCGGTCGCTACGTAGCGACCGAGCGGGACGATCGCTCGGTCGCTACGTAGCGACCGAGCGGGACTCGATCTCGGTCGCTACGTAGCGACCGAGCGAGACGGATGCTCGGTCGCTACGTAGCGACCGAGCTTGGCTCGATGCTCGGTCGCTACGTAGCGACCGAGCTTGGCTCGAGCTCGGTCGCTACGTAGCGACCGAGCTGTGTGCATGCTTGGTCGCGCGTATCGATCGAGCTTGGCTTGTCCGCGGTCTGATTTCCATACTCGAGTTTGTCCGCGGCCGATTTGGATACATGTCCGTTGCCTTCGGACAATCGGTATTTAGTGGTTCGATTGAGATTTGGACGATATTTTACTGCAAGGCTCTTCGTAAAGATATCTTTACGAAGATTACTTTTCGTAAAAACGTTTATGCTGATTTTTACGGACTTTCAGACATTGATTCCGTCGTGACCGATTTTGACCCCAACAGTTAGCCCCCCAGCTCGTTAGAACCATGAGCTTCTAGCGTGAGGTTCTAGCGAGTGGCTTGGCAAGTTAGGCAAGTTAGGTGAGTTAGGCGGAATTAATGGTTGAAAAGGTCTGTGGTAAGTGATCTTCTCGCTCTCCTAAAAGTAGAAAACGCGATAAGATTGGGGCTGCGCCTTATGACGGCTGCCTACGTACCCTTGTTGAAGGGATCAAGCCTTTCGTAGTTCGTCTTGGAGTTAAGGTTCTTATGACTAGTTTTCCAGTAGGACCTTTATGGTCTAGTTTTTATGTAGCGGTTATAAGGCGTGTTGCTGCCGATGGCATTTTGTATGGGTGTAGAGGGAAGACTACGAGTTGTCGTCTCGTAATCTAACTCTGTGTGAATTGCCATATCCATAATCTGTTTCGAGAGTTTTCCGCAGTGTGTAAACTTGCGGGATTTTCTGAAGACGTTCGAATATTGGCAAAGAGACAAATTTTGGGATCTCGTATCAGGGTGTTTGATACTATGCCTAGAGATGTTAGAGACCAGTGCGCTGGGTTTAGGGCAAGACCTAGGTTTACTTTCGGTTTAAGGATTGTGCGGTGACTGGCCGGCTATCGTTTTTCCTGTTGCGATTTCTTCCTGATTCGTATCGATTTAAAGTCCGCGATAGGTTCTCGGCTTATACGACTTGTTTGATACGAATCGAGCATCTCTCCGGAGACCGGAAGTGCTGGACCAAAATTTCGGATTTCTTTTATAGCGCTATTATCCTTGTGTCGGATGTAAGAGAGTCATCTTCTACGAGATGGCTAAGTCTGTTTAGGACGTTAAGAGTTTGTTGTGATCAGCAACAAACTTAATGGTAAAAATTACTATTTTGAGTCTTCGCGAAGAATATGTTTTGAGAAGATGTTAGTGCGTATGACTGTCTGGTCTTCCATGAAGGTGTTTTTATCGAGGAAGGAAATTTCGTCGAAGAACTAATCTTCAGGCGTCCGCGACGTCTCGCGATGCTGAAGATTTGTTATTCTTTCGTATGCCACGTTTCGTGCTTGAAATGTTCGCGGGCTTTGAAGATATTTCGCGATGTTGCGAGGGTTTAGTATTAGCCCTGTGTTTGAGAAACATTCTGGTTTGACTACGAATGTTCGCAGCCAAAAATTGTTGTTCCTGCTCGGATGCTAATAGTTTTATTTGCGATCGAGGAATTATGACTGAGGTGTCGTGTAAATTTGTCCATGGGAACAAGCGTTTTCCTTCATGGTGCTTTGTGAAGAGTTGGCCTTCCGAGATGTATTTCGTGCATTTTTTAGGATGTTTCGTATAGCTCTAGAAGCTTTGTTACGAATTTTTCCTTACATGCCGCGTATTATGGTTAAAACGTTGCGGGCTTAAAGTGAATTGTGGAGCGTATTGAACTTGGTCAATTTTCGAAAAGTTTAGATTTTCCGTTAACCGTTTGGTTGTTAGGACTTAGTTTCGTTACGAAGAATTTATCATATGATTTCCGACTGTGGGCTATACGATAATTTATCATATCATATAACCGATTTTACGAAGGTCGTAAATCAGTGATATGTATACATATGTCAAAGTAGCATTGTTTCTGCGGGTTCTACGAGAAACGTTCCCGCTGTGATTTTGATCTTAGGTGAAAGTTGCTTGGAGTTACCCATGGAGTATTACCGAAGTTTATTTCAATACGATCTAGTCGCGGAACGTTTTTCATAGGTTTTTCGAGAGGATTCTCATGACACATTCGTTTCTTGAACGAATTGGTCAACCAGAAGTGGATCTAGCTAACCATCGGGAGGAAAGTGATCCTTTTAATGTGCACGATGCTACATATATTCTCGAGTTTTCTTTGTCGCAAATGTTTTCGATGCTTTTCCGTGACTTACTTGGTACAACGGAAACTGAAAGAAATGCTTTGGTGATTGAAGATTTCTCGTAGAAATTTTTAAAACGAAACTGGCTTTCTGAAGCCGGAAAAGGCTTCAATACTTTGGCTAATCGTCGAGTTTCAGTTTGATATTGGTACAAGTTTTCTGTACGCATGATTGCGACAAGAAATGATGTATAGTTTTTGAGATTATGTTCATGATCGTCTGGATATGTTGCTAGCGTTTAGACGAATATTAAGATTGTCGTTTGCCTATTCTTGACGATTTGCAGAAGTTTTTTGAAGTTTGGGAGTATACGAGTATAGTATACGTACCTACTCCCCCTTTTTTTTTTTACGAAAGAAAACGGTTGAACCGATACTTTGAAGGGTTGTGTACGTTTCCTCTTCTGATGTTTGGAATGATCGATAATTCGGGGCGATTTATAGACGACGCTTGGACTGTGATTTGGTTGTTTCCACGTTGACGACTTGGGATATGTCGGTTCCGAGAAAATTGCCAGAAACGAATCGGTTTTAAGACGACGTTCATGTCTCTAACTTTTTCTCTCTTTAGGAAGCGAGCATGATATGCGTGGCGATCGTTTCTCGACTTTCGGAGAGTTTAGATCGGTTTGCAAGATCTGGATGAACAATTATGGAACAATATACCGAGACAGGAAAAATCGCCTAAGACTTATTTCGCTAGACTATCCACCTAGGTTTTAAGTTCCCTAAAGTTCTACGGCAGTCTCTTAGGCGTTTCTATTTCTTAGTAATTTTCTACGAAATTCCAAGCCTGATTTCAAGTCGGGAATACCTTAGTTCTCTCGTAGATCTGGGTTAGCCTCTTCTCTGTTTTGCTTGCTCATTTGCCCTTACTCTTTTCGTGTCTGTCTGCTCATTTCGAATAGCAAGAATATTGATTCTTCCTGGATATCTATGCTTTCCTGGCCGCGTTTAGGCAGCTACCAATTTTCTCGATTTTCGTGATCCATGTTTCGATCTTAATATCATTGGATTTACGAAAATGAATGAGCATATCGTCGAAAAAATCGAGTTGTGAGAGGAAGGATTGGGAGATCGTGGAGAGAGGCGGATGGGCGAATTCTGATTCTCGGATTTTGCTCCATCGCTTCCCTTATCAGAGATTCTTTTTCTACGATTGTTGTTAGAATTTTGAAGGTTGTCAAATGTTGCTTATTTTAGTTTTACGAAAGTTTTTCCGAAAAAATAATAGCGATCGACTCGTTCGCAGGTTGGTCACTACGTAGCGACCGACCGAGTGGCTAGGTCGCTCGATACGTAGTGACCGACCGAGTGGCTTGGTTGCTCAATACGTAGCGACTGACAGAGTGGCTTGGTCGCTCAATACGTAGCGATCGACCGAGTGGCTAGGTCGCTCAATACGTAGAGACCGATCGAGTGGCTAGGTCGCTCAATACGTAGCGACCGACCGAGTGTCTTGGTCGCTCAATACGTAGCGACCGACTGAGAGTCTTCGTCACTCAATACGTAGTGACCGACGGAGTGTCTTGGTCGCTCAATACGTAGCGACCGACTGAGTGTCTTGGTCGCTCAATACGTAGCGACCGACGAGTGAGAGGTCGCTCAATACGTAGCGACCGACCGAGTGTCTTGGTCGCTCAATACGTAGCGACCGACTGAGAGTCTTCGTCACTCAATACGTAGTGACCGACGAAGTGTCTTGGTCGCTCAATACGTAGCGACCGATCGAGTGGCTAGGTCACTCAATACGTAGCGACCGACCGAATGTCTTGTCACTCAATACGTAGCGACCGACGGAGTGTCTTGGTCGCTCAATACGTAGCGACCGACTGAGTGTCTTGGTCGCTCAATACGTAGCGACCGACTGAGAGTCACACTCAATACATAGCGACTGACGGAGTGTCTTCCTCGCTCAATATGTAGCGACCGATCGAGTGGCTAGGTCGCTCAATACGTAGCGACCGACCGAGTGTCTTGGTCGCTCAATACGTAGCGACCGACTGAGAGTCTTCGTCACTCAATACGTAGCGACCGACGGAGTGTCTTGGTCGCTCAATACGTAGCGACCGACGGAGTGTCTTCCTCGCTCAATACGTAGCGACCGATCGAGTGGCTAGGTCGCTCAATACGTAGCGACCGACCGAGTGTCTTGGTCGCTCAATACGTAGCGACCGACTGAGTGTCTTCGTCACTCAATACGTAGTGACCGACGGAGTGTCTTGGTCGCTCAATACGTAGCGACCGACTGAGTGTCTTGGTCGCTCAATACGTAGCGACCGACTGAGAGTCATCACTCAATACATAGCGACTGACGGAGTGTCTTCCTCGCTCAATACGTAGAGACCGATCGAGTGGCTAGGTCGCTCAATACGTAGCGACCGACCGAGTGTCTTGGTCACTCAATACGTAGCGACCGACTGAGAGTCTTCGTCACTCAATACGTAGTGACCGACGGAGTGTCTTGGTCGCTCAATACGTAGCGACCGACTGAGTGTCTTGGTCGCTCAATACGTAGCGACCGATCGAGTGGCTAGGTCGCTCAATACGTAGCGACCGACCGAGTGTCTTGGTCGCTCAATACGTAGCGACCGACTGAGAGTCTTCGTCACTCAATACGTAGAGACCGACTGAGAGTCTTCGTCACTCAATACGTAGTGACCGACGGAGTGTCTTGGCCGCTCAATACGTAGCGACCGACTGAGTGTCTTGGTCGCTCAATACGTAACGACCGATCGAGTGTCTTGTCGCTCAATACGTAGCGACCGACTGAGTGTCTTGGTCGCTCAATACGTAGCGACCGACTGAGAGTCAGATCACTCAATATGTAGTGACCGACGGAGTGTCTTGGTCGCTCAATACGTAGCGACCGACGGAGTGTCTCCTCGCTCAATACGTAGCGACCGATCGAGTGGCTAGGTCGCTCAATACGTAGCGACCGACCGAGTGTCTTGGTCGCTCAATACGTAGCGACCGACTGAGTGTCTTCGTCACTCAATACGTAGTGACCGACGGAGTGTCTTGGTCGCTCAATACGTAGCGACCGACTGAGTGTCTTGGTCGCTCAATACGTAGCGACCGACTGAGAGTCATCACTCAATACATAGCGACTGACGGAGTTCCTTCCTCGCTCAATACGTAGCGAACCGATCGAGTGGCTAGGTCGTCAATACGTAGCGACCGACCGAGTGTCTTGGTCGCTCAATACGTAGCGACCGACTGAGAGTCTTCGTCACTCAATACGTAGTGACCGACGGACTGTCTTGGTCGCTCAATACGTAGCGACCGATGGAGTGTCTTCCTCGCTCAATACGTAGCGACCGATCGAGTGCTAGGTCCGCAATACGTAGCGACCGACCGAGTGTCTTGGTCGCTCAATACGTAGCGACGACTGTGTGTCTTCGTCACTCAATACGTAGTGACCGACGGAGTGTCTTGGTCGCTCAATACGTAGCGACCGTTCGAGTGGCTAGGTTCACTCAATAGTAGCGACTGACTGAGAGTCTTCGTCACTCAAATACGTAGCGACCGACGGAATGGCTAGGTGCTCAATACATAGTGAGTGACCGAGTGCCTCGTCGCTCAATTGGGCGACCGACCGATTGGCTTGGTCGCTCAATCGTAGCGAATGGTCGGACCAAGGCCGATCTACCCCCCAGTTTTATCCGTACTTCCACAGTTTGGTCGTTACCCGCGCGGGTTCCCCAGGCCTATCGAGTGGTGTTGCGTAGTCGAGTCTTTTCCCGCGAACTTTAGTGGTTCCGCGGGGATGGATTGTGTGGGAACCGAAATTCGCACTGTCGATTTCCGTTTAAATAAGGAAACTAAGAAAACCCTAGTTTCCCAGAGGACCCGGATATCTGTTAATTACCACACGTCAAGCAATCAGAACACGAGAATAACAACGATAAAAATAAGAAATCGAAAAGAGAGCAAAATAGATCTTATTCCGAATCTGCGTATGAGCGTTACAACAAGGTATAAGCCTGGGCTCGAGAGCTGTCGGCGAGATTCCTAGTTCTAGCAACCCTAAGACGGCTAAACCTAATTGAGTCGCAGCTCGAAATAACAAAAACGGAAAGTTGCCTAAATCGCTCTAAGTGCTAAGTTTGCTCTGAAAAAGTTGTCCCCTGTGCTCCTCGCCTAGGACTCCTTATATACTAGCTCCAAGGTCGGTTTACGCTTTTACTCTTCTGCCCTTAAGCCGTCATAGCATAAAAATGGAGATATTCCATTTTTCCCGATCTTCACAATTATCTTCAAAACTTCCGTATTTATCCGCGGAAACTTGACATTTATCCTTCCTCGCGGGCCAAGCGCGAACCATGCTGTGGTTCACGGGCTTTTGGTTAGGAAAAATCGTAGGATGGGCCTCGAGTCGTGTTTTAGGTCCCTTTGGGCCGTCTTCCGACTCGACACGTTTACTACGAGTTTTCCGCGGTTTCTAATCCGCGAAGTTTGATCGATGAATTAGAATAGCGGGAACATAGACTGAGCTTGCTACGGTCTTCGGGAGATAGCATTCGAAGGTTTGACGAGAATGCAAAGACTGGTGTCGTATCGATGTTCGGAAAGGTTCAATCGCTACACAGCGACCGAACTTTGGCTCGAGCCCGTCGCTATGTAGCGACCGAGCGAAACGAGTGCTCGGTCGCTACGTAGCGACCGAGCTTCGGCTTGAGCTCGGTCGCTACGTAGCGACCGAGCGGACGACGCTCGTCGGTCGGTCGCTACGTAGCGACCGAGCGGGACGATCGCTCGGTCGCTACGTAGCGACCGAGCTTTGGCTGAGCTCGGTCGCTACGTAGCGACCGAGCGGGACGATCGCTCGGTCGCTACGTAGCGACCGAGCTTTGGCTCGAGCTCGGTCGCTACGTAGCGACCGAGCTTGGCTGAGCTCGGTCGCTACGTAGCGACCGAGCGGGACGATCGCTCGGTCGCTACGTAGCGACCGAGCTTTGGCTCGAGCTCGGTCGCTACGTAGCGACCGAGCGGGACGATCGCTCGGTCGCTACGTAGCGACCGAGCTTGGCTGAGCTCGGTCGCTACGTAGCGACCGAGCGGGACGATCGCTCGGTCGCTACGTAGCGACCGAGCTTGGCTGAGCTCGGTCGCTACGTAGCGACCGAGCGGGACGATCGCTCGGTCGCTACGTAGCGACCGAGCTTTGGCTCGAGCTCGGTCGCTACGTAGCGACCGAGCGCGATCGCTCGGTCGCTACGTAGCGACCGAGCTTTGGCTCGAGCTCGGTCGCTACGTAGCGACCGAGCGGGACGATCGCTCGGTCGCTACGTAGCGACCGAGCGGGACGATCGCTCGGTCGCTACGTAGCGACCGAGCTTTGGCTCGAGCTCGGTCGCTACGTAGCGACCGAGCGGGACGATCGCTCGGTCGCTACGTAGCGACCGAGCTTGGCTGAGCTCGGTCGCTACGTAGCGACCGAGCGGGACGATCGTTTGGTTTGAATCCCAAAGAATACTTCTTCGTAGAAATAACCTCGTATAGTTTATTTTTACGAAAATTACATCCCTTCTTTAACTCTTTCGGAAATACGATCTCTGAGGATTTTCGGGTGGTAATTCCGTCGTAACCGTTTTTGACCCCAACAGTTAGCCCCCCAGCCCGTTAGGATCATGCATGGGGGGATCCTAGCGTGCGGTTAGGCATGTTTGGCAAGTTAGGCGTGATGGATGGAATTAATATGCGAAAGTCCGAGCTTGAATAGTAAATCCTCATGTCTTATAAGAAGAGAGGTAACTTGTTCCATAATTTTTTCACTTTCTTGTTTTTCTCTAAGATCTTTCAAAAACTTTCTATCTTTCTCTCCACCCTTTTCCTCTATTCTCTTAAGAGAAGTGTAAAGATGTCGAGCAAGAAAAAGATTGCGAAAAAAGGGTCTTCGTCCGCGAGTCCTTACGAAGAGCTCGTCGTTCCGAAGACGGAGTTCGTGCCTCACTCGGTGCATCCTGCCGAGAACGAGGCATGGTGGGTTGCTCATTACGGCTCGTTGATCCCTCCCAAGGAGAAGCCATTCCCGGTCCTGGTCCATCGTGGAGTCGAGGGAAAGGACGCAAGTAGGACCACTGACGAGTTTCTCGCGACGATGCGGTCGTTCTACCGCATCCCGGATGTTGTGGAGTTCCGGGTTCCCTGCCGCGGGGAATGTGCTAACAACCCCCCGGAGGGTTACTTTACTTGTTATGAGGTGTTCATAGTGCGTTGTCGCCTCTGGTTCCCCATACCCGAAATTCTCGTCCGAGTGTTGGACCGTTTTGAAGTCGCGATAAGTCAGTTGACACCCCTTGCCATTCAGCACCTTATTGGGATCTTGATCCTAAGCTATGAGCATGGCCTTTCCCTTTCCGTCGATCATTATGAAGCGCTTTTGAGGCTTCAACTTGTCAAGGATACGGATAAGCATAGGTTTGTCCCTCGGAAATTTATGTCGGTGGTTAAGAAGTTCATTTCGAACTTCAACTCGTGGAAGAAGTTCTTTTTCTTTGTTCGTTTGGACGCTGCGTCCGTCGAAGAGAGTTGCATTCCACTGTTCCGGAGGTTGCCGAACAATCGTCCCTTCATCAATCCTCTTGCTCCGTTCCCTGAGGATATTATCGCGGTGAGGGATCTTCTCAGGAATGGTCCCTTCTTCTGGACTTCTTTCACGCCGAGAAGGGTTCGGAAGGCGCTGAAATTTGTGCAACCTGGTCCAGCTTTGGACGCGGATACGGGAAGCGACTCCGAACCCGACGGCCAGAGTCCCGTTGAAGCTCCGACAGCCGCGCCGGAGTCGAGCTCTTGGAAGGGAAAAGACGTCGATCTCGGCGACATAGAGTTTTCGATGGATGACTCTATGCTTCCAGGATGGGATCCGAACCTTGCTTACGGCGACGGAAGCGGTTCGAGCGAAGCCCCCATTCCGGACTTCGATGATTTCTTTGCTGGGCTGCCATCGGGTTTCGATGCTCCTCCTCCTACGAAAGAATCGGCGAGGCCGAGAGTCGTTGCGGAAGGATCTCGCATCATCAATGGGGTTAGTTTTTTTTTTGGGAATTTTTAAGTGATTGTCCTATGTATGGATTTGTAACACGCCTATTGATTTTGCAGGGCCTGAGCTTGCTGGGCTCGGCCATCGAGGCGGGTCATAGAGAAGCCATGGTCTACCGCTTCAAGGCGGAGAAAGCGGAGCGGGATCTCGCCCGCGTGCAAGGCGAGATGCTGGAGCGAGAGGCACAGCTTACTCGTGATCATGCGCGGGCTGTTCGCAGATCGGAGAGGAAAGGCAAAAGAGAGATCGTCGAGGTGATGAAGACTCGCGCATCTCAGTTCCAGGTTGAGTACGGGAATCTTAAGAATGCCTTTACCTCGGTGGGCGACTTTCGCGAGTGCCGTGGTTCGGTCGGAAGTCTTTGGAGGACGCAAGCCGACGACTATGTGTTTGAAGAGGAAATGAGCTTGATGAAGAGTGGGATGAGTGACCGTGCCCACGCTGAGGCGCTTATCCCTCCGATCGACGAGAGGATTCAAGGGTTCTGGGATTCCATCCCGGTTTCTCCTGATACCGAGGAGGTCCCGATCGATTTTCACGGCGGTGGCGAGGAAGTGGATCGTCCTGCGGATGCGTTTGGTGCTTCGTTGTCCGGGGACTTCGACTTTGGATTATGAGGGATGGATCAGTTATCCTTGTTTTCGGTCGAATGTGGCCCTTTGAATTTGGATTTCGTTTAGGCCACGATGGCCGTATTTGTATTTCCGGGACTGGCCGTTGGTGGCTTTGAATCCCTTGCCGCTTTACGCGGTTTATTTATATGATAAATGTTTCGTTTCGAGTTTTTCCTGAGTAGGGTTGAAGTAAATACGAGTTGTCGTCTCGTATGTAGTTCTAATTAGACGTTCAATCTGTTGGTTCGTTCGTGATTTTCGTAAAAATTTATCTGTCTTTACGATTTTCGAGAACATTGAGATACGAACGGAGAGGCATGGTTTATGATCTCGTATCTTTTAGATATCATGCCTTGAGATGTTTGAGACCAGAGCGTTGGGTTTAGGGCAAGACCTAGGTTTACTTTCGGTTAAGGTTTGTGCGGTGACTAGCCGGCTATCGTTTTTCCTGTTGCGATTTCTTCCTGACTCGCACCGGTTTAAAGTCCGCGATATGTTCTCGGCTTATATGACTTGTATGGTACGAATCGAGCATCTTCTCAGAATCTGGAAGTGCTAAACCAAAATTTCGGATTTTTGTTGTAGCGCGCTTTTGTCCTTGTGCTGGACGTTTTTAAAGATCAAAAGAGTGATCGGATTGCGTTTGTTTAAGACGGCTGGCGTGTTCGTCGGGGCCAATCGACGAACGGGGTGTAAGGTTTTTGTGGTCGCGTTCGGACAATTTGTTTAGCATTGTCCTCGAATTTTAACTTTTTGCGACGTCTCGCAGTTATTTTCGAGGATTATGCGTGTTTGAAAGGTGATAATCTTTACGATTTTTGGGCCGGATGAGGCCGCAGACGAGCGTAAACTGAAGCGTAAGCGTTTTCGATAAAAAGACAGTGTATATTGTAAAAATTTTATGTTTCTAAAAACTCGATTACAATAATGGCGATTGTGGGAGTATACGAGTATACGCACCCACTCCCCCCCCCTTTTTAGAGAGGGGGATAGCTGAACTCGTCTTTTGACAAGCTGCCTACGTACCCCTTTCGAGGATCAAGCCATCTCGTAGTTCTGTTTCATGCCGCGAGTGTTCTTACTCGGCGGTTGGTGTCGCGATGTCCGCCTTGACCGTGTCGATCGTGGCTGGGTCGACGCTATTTTCCGGATGTTCCGGTTGAGTTGTCGCGTGGGCTTCGGATTTATGTCGAGCTTCGACGTCCGATGCGTTTGCGTTGACAGACGATTTTACTTCGTCCTTGTGCGGGGCTTTTGGCCGAAGATCGATCTATCTTCGCGCGTTTGCCGTTTGCAGAAGCCGTGATTTGCCTTAACTTATGCTCCGCGAGGAAGCATAGTCGCGACTGTTTTTGGCATCCCCAGATGGCCGCGACTCCGCTCGGCGTTGGGAACTTGAGACCCAGGTGGTAAGTTGACGGAACTGCCTGCATGGCGTTGAGCCATGGGGTTCCCATGATCACGTTGTAGATAGCGGGATGGTCGACTACCGCGAATTCGACGATTTTCGTGATCTCCTTGGCCATGACTGGCAATTGGATTGACCCGAGAGTCATCGACACTTCGCCTGAAAAACCCGTGAGTGGTTTTGGCGTCGGAATTACCTCTCCGAGTTCGATACTCATCCGATTGAGAGTGTCGCGGAAGATTACGTTGACCGTGCTTCCCGTATCGACGAGTACCCTTCCGACTTCTAAATCTCGTATGACGAGATCTATGACGAGCGGGTCGCAGTGAGGTTGGTCGATACCGCCGGCTTCTTCCTCCGTGAAGGTGATCGAGCAATTTTGGCCGTCTCGAGGAGGAGACCATGTAGGCCATTTTGCGCTTGATTCTGCCTTCCGTTGGTAAGCCTTGATGGCTGACACGGTATCGCCGCAGTATTGAGATCCTCCGATGATCATATTGACTCTGCGACGATTGTTATCGTTCCCTTTGTCATCCGGCCTCCTACCGCGTTTATCCCCAGGTTGGTTTCGTTGAGGAGATTTTTCGGCGGGCGGATTTCTGTCCGTCTTTGGAGGCCGATCAGAATCGAGGATGAGATCCTTGACGCTAGTTACTTCCGAAAGCTCTCCAGCGAGCAGCTTCGCGGCCAGTCTTGCTCCTAAGACTTTGCAATTAGTCGTGGAGTGTCCTCGGGATTGGTGGAACTCGCAGAAGGTGTTCTCGTCATACCCTTGATTGCGAGTCCATGTGTTGCCCGTGGTCCGGCCTTGATCCGAACTGATCGCATAGTTATGCGCCCCTTGGAGATCTTCCCCCTCGTGATGGACGTACTTGTCGTTACGAGAGTTCTTCTTTTTCCCCTTCGGATCTGCGTCTTTCGAGGATGGTCTTGCCGGCTTATGTTTTTGCGATAAGACTTTAGTTTCTTCCTCCACTATGATATAGTCTGTTGCTTTGTGGAGGGCGTCCTGGATCGTTCGCGGTTTGTCGAGAGTTATCCATTTTCTGAATTTCGACTTGTACCAGAGCGTCTTTCTCAGCGCGTCGATGGCCACTTTGTCGCTTATCCCGCTGACCCTGGAGGGGTTCGTCTTCCCTCTGGGAGAGACTCCAGAGATCAACATCGGAGGTTTCCCTGTCTATGAATACAGAGTACTGTTTGAGGAATTCCGATGCGAGCTGTCGAAAACTCCCGATGGTGTTGCGACGAAGGCGTGCGAACCATTCGAGCGCTGCTCCTTCAAGATTTTCGACGAACAGGCGGCAATAGCCGGCATCCTTTTCGCCGTCCTTCAGTCTTGCTCTTCCCATCGCGATGTGGAAAGCCTGAAGGTGCGCTTTCGGATCGGCCGTACCATCGTACTTCGGTACTTTGATCTTTCCCGGATCGGACACCCTCATGTCCGAAATGCGACTGGTAAAGGGGGTCTTTCGAGCTCCTTCCAGCAGTCGATCGATCTCGGGGGCAGCACTAGTAGCATGATGGATTTGAGACTTTACGGCTCTCACTTCTGCCGCAGTCTTGGTGATGTAGTCGCGAAGATCGCGGATATCCGATGTCTCGTCAGTGGATTTCCGAGCCTGTCGGCGCTTACTGCGAGTGAGCTCGGTTTGCCTTTCGGCCAGCTCCTCTTGTTCGTTCCAATAGGCGACTTCTTCTTCTTCCGTCATTGGTTTTTCGAACGGGGAGCCTTCCCGAGCGGATCGGCTTCTGGTCCTTCTTGGATGTCTGTCGACATCCTCGTCGCTGTCGTTGGAGACATCGCTAGGATCCAGGTCAATGTGTTCGGCTTCGTTATCCTCCGAGTCCTTTGCAGGGAGCGGAAGACTTTCAGAGTTCCCCTTCTCGATGGGAGACTTCTCGCTGGGGTTTTGACCGGAAGGTCGTTCCCGCGCGACTCCTGCTCTATCGAGTGGGGTGGCGAAATCGAGCCTCTTCCCGCGGATTTTGGTGGTTCCGCGGGGACGGATAGCTTGGGTCCTTGCCGTTAAGGTTTCAACCTGTTTGGTCAAGGTATTCACGAGCTTATCCTGTTCTTCCGACCTTTTTTCATAGGTGGCGAACATCTTTTTAAACTCCTCGAGAGTCGCGGCGTTGGCTTGCGCGTTGGCCGCAGATACGTCCGCTACCGGAGTGTGGAGATCGGTGCCGCTGCCTCCGTTAAGGGGAGTTTGCACGTTATCCGCGTCGTTGGTTGACATGTCTGACTGTGTGTGGCTTTTGCGGGTTAGATTGATCCGTAAGTCCCCCTCCTTCTAGCGCCAAACTGTGGGAACCGAAATTCGCACTGTCGATTTCCGTTTAAATAAGGAAACTAAGAAAACCCTAGTTTCCCAGAGGACCCGGATATCTGTTAATTACCACACGTCAAGCAATCAGAACACGAGAATAACAACGATAAAAATAAGAAATCGAAAAGAGAGCAAAGTAGATCTTATTCCGAATCTGCGTATGAGCGTTACAACAAGGTATAAGCCTGGGCTCGAGAGCTGTCGGCGAGATTCCTAGTTCTAGCAACCCTAAGACGGCTAAACCTAATTGAGTCGCAGCTCGAAATAACAAAAACGGAAAGTTGCCTAAATCGCTCTAAGTGCTAAGTTTGCTCTGAAAAAGTTCTCCCCTCTGCTCCTCGCCTAGGACTCCTTATATACTAGCTCCAAGGTCGGTTTACGCTTTTACTCTTCTGCCCTTAAGCCGTCATAGCATAAAAATGGAGATATTCCATTTTTCCCGATCTTCACAATTATCTTCAAAACTTCCGTATTTATCCGCGGAAACTTGACATTTATCCTTCCTCGCGGGCCAAGCGCGAACCATGCTGTGGTTCACGGGC
>NW_026015039.1:20000-37868 GCF_020379485.1 Brassica napus
TCGGCCAAGGTGTGAACTCGTTGAATACATCAGTGTAGCGCGCGTGCGGCCTAGAACATCTAAGGGCATCACAAACCTGTTATTGCCTCAAACTTCCTTGGCCTAAACGGCCATAGTCCCTCTAAGAAGCCGGCCGTGAAGAGATGCCTCCACGTAGCTAGTTAGCAAGCTGAGTTCTCATTCATTAACGAAATTAACCAGACAAATCGCTCCACCAACTAAGAACGGCCATGCACCACAACCCATAGAATCAAGAAAGAGCTCTCAGTCTGTCAATCCTTACTATGTCTGGACCTGGTAAGTTTCCCTGTGTTGAGTCAAATTAAGCCGCATGCTCCACTCCTGGTAGTGCCCTTCCGTCAATTCCATTAAGTTTCAGCCTTGCGACCATACTCCCCCCCGGAACCCAAAAACTTTGATTTCTCATAAGGTGCCAGCGGAATCCTATAAGCAACATCCGCTGATATACAGAGCGTAGGCTTGCTTTGGGCACTCTAATTTCTTCAAAGTAACAGCACCGGAGGCACGACCCGGCCAGTTAAGACCAAGAGCATATCGCCGACAGAAGAGACAAGCCGACCGGTGCTCACCGAAGGCGGACCGGGCGACCCATCCCAAGGTTCAACTACGAGCTTTTTCACTGCAACAATTTAAATATACGCTATTGGAGCTGGAATTACCGCGAATGCTGGCACCAGACTTGCCCTCCAATGGATCCTCGCTAAGGGATTTAGATTGTACTCATTCCAATTACCAGACTCAAAGAGCCCGGTATTGTTATTTTTTGTCACTACCTTCCCGTGTCAGGATTGGGTAGTTTGCGCGCCTGCTGCCTTCCTTGGATGTGGTAGCCGTTTCTCAGGCTCCCTCTCCGGAATCGAACCCTAATACTCCGTCACCCGTTACCACCATGGTAGGCCACTATCCAACCATCGAAAGTTGATAGGGCAGAAATTTGAATGATGCGTCGCCAGCACTAAGGCCATGCGATCCGTCGAGTTATCATGAATCATCAGAGCAACGGGCAAAGCCCGCGTCGACCTTTTATCTAATAAATGCATCCCTTCCAGAAGTCGGGGTTTGTTGCACGTATAAGCTCTATAATTACTACGGTTATCCGAGTAGTAGTTACCATCAAACAAACTATATCTGATTTAATGAGCCATTCGCAGTTTCACAGTCTGAATTCATTCATACTTACACATGCATGGCTTAATCTTTGAGACAAGCATATGACTACTGCCAGGATCAACCAGGTAGCATTCATAAATCAGGGCAAGACCACGTCATATTCCCGCAAACACATGGAAAGTGGGAACAGACGCAGACTTGACCGAATCTTTTGTCTGGAGACAAACGTGCTTAGCGGGACAGAATTTCTTCGAGTCACCGCCATAATATTTCCGCAACCGAGATCTCAGCAAACAGCTTATTCACCTTTGCGAACAATGCATAAATTATGCAAAGACGCAAGGATCACAAGTGCCGGCTTATGTGTTCACGACTTCCCCACTGAAGGAGATGCCGCAAACAACATTTTAAGCAAATCTTAACAATTCCTTCCAGATAGGTACACAACACAGGCCCCGGATCAGTTCAGCAAGCATAAAACTATGCTAGTGAAGAAACTGAGGACTATAGTTGGTCTGTAGTTGGGTGCGCGAGCACAGAGCCAACAAACACTAGCTATCCAATCACCACTCATACGCCGAATGTTCATTTGCCCCGCTAACATCAATCTTTCCAACCACTCTTGAGATGTAATCAAAAGAGCAACTGGAAGACGGATGAAACCAGGCCAAGCCAGGGTCATGCCTGTGGATCTTGTGGTAGTCGACCTAAAGAATCACGAGGTGATATTAGGTATGGACTGGCTTGGAAAGAACCGGGCCACTCTTGACTGTCACCGGGGGCGCGTGCAGTTTGAGGGTGGGTGTGGATATCCGGTCAGGTTCCAAGGTATACGTTCGATCTCTGGATGCTTGGTGGTGTCAGCAATCCATGTTGAAAGGATGCTGAGGAAGGGTTGTGAAGCTTTTCTAGCCACAATCGCCACTAAGAAGGTCGTAGGGGGTGGTGACCCGGAGGGAATACCGCTGGTCCGAGAGTTCCACGATGTGTTTAGGTCACTACAGGGCATTCCCCCTGATAGGTCGGACCCATTCATAATAGAACTGGAACCAGGGACGGCCCCGTTATCCAAAAGTCCCTACAGAATGGCTCCTGCCGAGATGGCAAAGCTTAAGAAGCAACTGGAGGAGTTGCTGGATAAGGGTTTTATAAGACCTAGTGTGTCACCTTGGGGAGCACCGGTTCTTTTTGTCAAAAAAAAAGATGGTAGCTTCAGGTTGTGCATTGACTATCGAGGGTTGAACCGGGTTACAGTGAAGAGCAAATACCCATTGCCTCGGATAGATGAGTTATTGGATCAGCTCAAGGGTGCAAAGTGGTTCTCTAAGATCGAATTGGCTTCAGGGTATCATCAGATCCCTATTGAACCAAATGATGTTAGGAAGACAGCATTCCGAACAAGGTACGGCCACTACGAATTTGTGGTCATGCCATTCGGACTAACCAATGCACCAGCAGCCTTTATGAAGATGATGAATGGTATCTTCCGAGATTTCTTGGATGAATTTGTAATCATCTTCATTGATGACATACTAGTATATTCCAAGAGCAAGGAAGACCATGGGAGGCATCTAAGGGCTGTGCTAGGACGGTTGAGGGAACAACAGCTCTTTGCCAAGTTGAGCAAGTGCAGTTTTTGGCAAAGGAGTGTTGGGTTCCTTGGACACATCGTGTCCGATCAAGGAGTCTCGGTTGATCCAAGATCAAGGCCATATAGGAATGGCCACGACCTAAGAGTTTCACGGAGGTCAGGAGTTTCCTAGGGCTGGTCGGTTACTACAGGAAGTATGTCAAAGGGTTTGCCAGCTTGGCCCAACCAATGACACAACTAACTGGAAAAGATGTGAGATTTGTATGGTCTGAAGGATGTGAGAAGTGTTTCTCTGCCTTGAAGAATATGTTGACGAATGCACCCGTTCTAGTGCTACCAGAGGCTGACCAACCTTATGTGGTATACACCGACGCATCCATCACCGGATTAGGATGTGGATTGACCCAACACGGAAAGGTCATTGCCTATGCCTCTAGGCAGTTGAGGAAGCACGAGGGTAACTACCCAACCCATGACCTGGAGATGGCCGCAGTGGTGTTTGCCCTCAAGATATGGCGGTCATAGTTGTATGGTGGCAAGGTTCAGATCTTAACCGACCACAAAAGCCTCAAGTATATATTCACTCAACCTGAGTTGAATTTGAGACAAAGAAGATGGATGGAGTTTGTGGCCGACTATGATCTTGACATAGCATACCATCCAGGTAAAGCAAACCTGGTGGCCGATGCATTGAGCCGCAGAAGAGCTGAAGTATCGGCTAAGAAGGAGGCGGACATGTTGGAAGGGATGGTCAGGTCGTTGCACCTAAATACCTTGGTCAGCGAGGACGAACCTTTGGGTTTGGAAGCAGTGAACCAGGCCGATCTTCTGACCAGGAATAGACAAGCTCAGGTCTTGGACGAGAACCTTCAAGGGGTTGCTCGGAACGAGAAGACGGAGTATCAGACGGCTCAAGATGGAACGATCTTGGTCCATGGAAGGATTAGCGTCCCTAACGTGCAGGAACTTAAGGAAGAGATAATGAGTCAGTCTCATAAGTCTAAGTTCTCCGTACATCCCAGACTGAACAAGATGTATAAAGACATCAAGAGGTATTACCATTGGATTCGCATGAAGACTGATGTGGCCGAGTGGGTGGCTAAGTGTCCTACTTGCCAACTCGTCAAGGCTGAGCATCAAGTACCTAGTGGGCTACTTCAGAACTTACCTATTCCAGAATGGAAGTGGGATCACATAACCATGGACTTCGTGTCCGGATTTCCCACGACCAGGAACATGAAGGATTCAGTCTGGGTAGTGGTGGATCGTTTGACCAAATCAGCTCATTTCATACCAATCAAGAAGACTGATGGTGTGGAGCCTTTGGGGCAGAACTACATGGATGAAATAGTACGCCTGCATGGAGTGCCGGCCAGTATTGTTTCCGACAGAGACCCACGGTTCACTTCTTACTTCTGGATGGCTTTCCAAAAGGCCTTAGGAACCAGGGTGAACATGAGTACACCTTATCATCTGCAGACAGATGGTCAGTCAGAAAAAACCATCCAGACGTTGGAGGATATGTTGAGAGCATGTGTTTTGGACTGGGGTAACTCCTGGGAAAAACATTTGCCGTTGGTGGAGTTTGCTTACAACAACAGCTTTCACACGAGCATTGGGATGTCGCCTTATGAAGCCTTGTATGGACGACCTTGCAGGACACCGTTATGCTGGACCCAAGTGGGGGAGTGCAGCATGATAGGACCTGAGATAGTGGAGGAGACCACAGAGAAGATTAAGTTCATAAGGGACAAGATGAAAGAAGCACAAGATCGCCACAAGTCCTATGCGGACAGAAGGAGGAAACATGTGGAGTTTGAGGTGGATGAGATGGTTTATCTCAAGATGATCACTTTCAGAGGATGGAAAAGGGTGCCTGGCCGAAGGAAGCTAGATACGAGGTACTTGGGTCCTTTCCGGATTATAGAACGAGTTGGGGTGGTGGCTTACATGCTGAACCTACCAATAGAAATGGAAGCATTTCACAATGTGTTCCATGTGTCTCAGTTAAGGAAATGTCTTTCAGATCAGGACATTATCATTCCAGAGATTCCGTCCGATCTAGGCACGAACCTCACCTTAGAGACAAGGCCGGTTTGGGTTGTAGACAGAATGGAGAAAGCAATGAGACGTAAGACAATAGAGATGGTCAAGGTGATTTGGGATTGCAGTGGACAAGAGCAAGTCACTTGGGAGACCGAGGCAAGAATGAAGGATGATTTTCCCGAATGGTATCATCAGTTCTCCATGGAAGATCAAGGGTCGGATTCCAGGACGAATCCATCTCAAGTGGGGGAGACTTGTCAAGTCCCTGATTCTAGATAGTGCCTTCGGGCACAGCCATGGTGCGAGGCGATGAACCAGTCAGGTCACACGACCCAAAGACAAGCGTATCATGGCTGTACAAGGATGGTTAAGTGCATCAGTAGGCTGAGACTTAACCAGAACCTGATGAGACAAGGGGAACGGAGCTGGACGAGTTCTAAGGCAGCTCGGCCAAGCTGGGACGTGGCTCTACCAGCTGGATCAAGTCCTGGACAGCTCAGTTCAGCTCACACTAGTTTAGGTCAGCTCCAGTAGCTAGACTACTAGCTCACCCAGCTGGAGCAGCTAGCAATCAGCTCACCTCAGCTCGGTGAAGTGTTGGAGTCTTGGCCATGTGGCCGGGTCATGGGCCATACCAGGCCGTGAGGGAGGCTTGAGTGGCCAAGGAGAGTCCGATGGGTTTGAGGATTGGACAAGGGATCCAGGAAGGATGGGCAAGCATGGTGGGCTCAGGTTCGAACAGCCCAACAGGGAAAAGGGGCAGTTATGCCGAAAAGGTGGGAATGGCACAAGTGGTACCCATTCGGCCATCAGGTGGTGCCTGTTCGGCCAGGCTGTTATTGGCCTGTCTCTTCCTATATATACAGACCCTAGGGACCGAGATTTGCCACAATTTTCCTAAGGAAAAGCTCTGCCCAAATCGTGAGAGAAAGAAAGAGAGAAAGAAGAAGTGATCGGCCAATGCCTTGGCCGACTGTGTTAGTGACTGATTCAATCTGAGAGTTGGTCTGAGGAAGTTGAGATTGGCTGAGGATGAGTAACAGAGGCACGGAGAGGGGCTTGAGCACTCCTGAACGCACGCCCAAGGTGAGTAGGATGGACTAAACCTCCTGCCATGGCCGCGGTGGAATTCCGTGTAGGTTGTGGCCGGATTGGTGAAGCCAGACCTATCTCTTCTCATTACCCTTCTATTCCATCTCTGTTTCATCTTTATTCTGTATGGGACTGATGATTCGAAGTCAGAGGGATGAGATCAAGGCCTTGACCGGTCCAGGAACATAGTCCTTGGATGTTGGCCGGTTTGGCTGATCAGGGTCGAGATATATATGATCGAGGCCGGTTCTGTAAGATCTGATTGTGGATTCTTCTTACTGGGTATTTATCATGAATTATCATGGGTTCCAACTAATTTTATCAGACGAATTTAGAGGTGGTCAGTTTGGCCAGTTTGGCTGGTTATGGCCGAAATCTAGGAGCCGGGACCGGTTCTGGTGGTTCTGACTCGACCATTCTCTTAGTTAGGATCTATCATGAATTTTCATGAAGTCAGATTAATTTTTGGGAATTTATTTGAGTAGGTCAGATTTGGGATTAAGATATGGCCGGTTCAGATTGATTGAGACAATGGGTGGGATCTCTCTTGATTGGTCTGGCCGTGTGTTAGTTGGGTGTTATGGGAATCCTAGGTGATGTTCTGGGTATGTCTGTGTGCCTTGTGAGTTGAATTGTTAGTTAGGGAACATAGAATAAGTGAACCGAACCATGCAATGCTAGATATGATTGTTTAGGATATCGGATTGTACTTACACAGATGTTTTGTGTTGTGTGATGGTTTCAGGATCAGACCAGGACCGTGGCAAGGCCAAGGCACCATGAAGACCTTAGCCGTGGATGGATGTGTGGTATTTGGGATAATACTATTAGTATGAACTTATGATTAGCCTATTGTGCAACTGAACCTATGTATTAAATCACATGTTTGTTATTTAGAAAGATACAATTTCTTCTTATCTGTTTAGTCTTAGGAATAAATTGCTTGAACCTCATCTGACTGAACAGGACTTAAGAATTGTTGAACTTTTAAACTGGACAAAACTTACACTAGGAGTTAAGTAAGGCCGCGGGTCCAAGTTGGGCTTAGGAGCCAGGATCGGGTCTTACAATGTTGGTCCTTGGACTCAGCACGCTGACCCTTCCTGTAGAAACCCGTTAAAAAAAAAAAAAAAAAAAAAAAAAAAAAAAAAAAAAAGAAAAGAGAGAGAGAATGGTCGAGTATCTTTGTGGTTGAGTCGCGGGCAATACAGATCGATCGGGAAATTTGAAGTACGAGAAGTTCGAAGAATGGATCGTGAGTGAAGCATGAGTTGAGATAAGCTGCTCTACCATTGTTAGAAATGTCTTAGATTGATCAGACGGCAGTTTTGGAAGAATCACATTTTTTAAGCACGACGGTTTAGAAGCTCGACGTTTTTGAAGATTGACGTTTCTTCATCGCGAAGTTTTCTCAGAATATCTTCGTATCAGTAAAATATTATTCTGAAGACATTATAAGTCGGAAGCAGGACGGGAATTAAGCAGGACGGGAAGCAAGCACGACGGGATTGAAGCACGACGGGAAAATCCGAAGTTGGGCGAAAACCCTAATTTTGGTATTATCGATTTTTCGAGGAAGCCGGAGGCTCGGGAAATATTTTCCATCAAGGTCAGGATTCACTTGGAGTTTATTAAAAATATTCATCTCATCAGAACGGGCGTAGAAAAATATTCGGGATTGATCACGGGACGAAAATTCACCGGAAGGGTCGAAATCAGTCGAATGGACCGAGAAGCTCGAGCTGGCCTTATCTATGAGATAAGGACGTGATGTAACCTGCCTGGCATGGTATGTGGCAAGGGAAGCAGGAGGTGTTGAAGCCCAGGAGAGCACAGCATGCTGATTGACACCCAGAAGCACGAGGTGCCGCGAAACCTGCGATCGGAGCATGCTGAGCGACATGTGTGCGCTGAGTGTCAATCTGGATGAGGTCAGGCCGTGGATCAGACATCTGGAGGGCATGGTGTCACTCTGCATGATCTCCTGGTCATGCCATCAGACATGTGGAGCACGAGGTGCCACGACGCATGCGTCCGGAGCCATGCGAAGCGACACACGGGCTGCCACCAACCTGAAGCTGATTGGCTGGTGTCTCCTATATAAAGACCACGACCCCTTCTCATTTCATTCATCCAGACCTTTCAAAAGCAAGTTAAAAAAGTGGGTTAGAGAGAGAGAAAGAAGTAGAAAAAGAAAGTAAGAGGTTTTGAGCTATTTCGAGAGTTTTAGAGAGTTTTCGAGATCAGTTTCTCTACTGATTTCAAGTCAGCGCCTAGGGAAGGTTCTGGCCAACTGAAGATCAACCAATTGAAGATCAATTCAGATGGGAAGCAAGTCAACGTGGTTAGAGAGAGAGAGAAAGAAAGTGTAGCTGAGTTCTGAAGACCGATACTCCACCGAGAAGGCCAGTTCCGTCCAATCGGCGATTCTCTACGATTGTGACGCGGAAGCTCTGTCCAATTCAATCCGTCCAAGCCAGTCATATTCTCCTACAATCAAGTGGAGGTGCTGTCCAAGATTAGTTCAGTTCCATGGGTTCAGATCAGTCGAAGTTCTCCTCGTTACTCCGCCGAAATGTCCGAAGAACTGTCCAGCAGCTAAAGGAGATTCTGTCCAGATCAGTCTGTCCAGACGTGTCAGTTTCTTCATGATGAAGCCGAGGTTATGTCCAAGTCAAGATCAGTCCAGTCCAGTCCAGTCAAGGCGTCCCTTGGGTTTTGGCCAAGTCCTCTACGATCAACCAGCTGCTTCTCGCCTAGAACACTGTGAGTTGGTTTGTTTGAATTCCACTTGGAATTTAGGGTAGATCGAGTCTGCATATAGATTAGAATGATCACGTTATTGAATGGTAGAGTCCTTAGGGTTATTTTATTTATGGAACCGGACTCAGTTTAGCAAGGGCTAAGCTGAGATGAATGGAATTAAGACTGAGTTAATAACCTGACTAGGACTAGGGCTAGGATGCATCATGTTTTCTATTATTGCGTGTTGATATTGTTGAGTGCAGGTTCCCGTTATCTTTAAAGATAGTTTCTCAGCGGGAGGCTGGACTATCTGGGTAACGGTTTGATTGTATTGTTTAGTATTGATATTATTGTTTAGTAGTTAGTACTAAGGGTCTTAGGCCATATAGGCCGGACTACTGGTACTATTGGTTTGTGTTGTAGAGTCGAGTGTCTAGTTAGGATCTGGAACTTTGGCTTTAGGTTAGGTTCTAGATTGAGTTTGTTTTGTTGTGAGTGTGCCGACAGTATGTGCGTAACCCGCCCATACTAGGCTTGTGTAGGGGTGATTAGTGTTTCCTCGGCCTCGTACCCAGCGGGTTCAAGGAAACCCCTTATTCGCTGGATCGGGAAGACTCAGACGAACGGTGTCATGTACTATGGCTGAGTATTACACGACGGTGTAATGGGCAGTGACCCGAAGGACTGTGGGCTGTCGCGCGGTGACCCGAAGGACTGTGGGCCGCGGTCGGTTGAAAGTTCCTTCTTCTGGCCTTTGTGGTAGGAAGATAGGATATTGCCGATAGGGAGGAGGAACACGAAGTCACCAGGGCCCAGGTTAGAGTGTTGTGTTAGAGTGTCGTAGAGGGTTATGGAACCCTCGAGTTAGTGTAGCACCGATATACGGTGTTACAAGTTAGATCGAGTCGTAGTTACTCATAGTCTTATTATTGTGATTGTGTTTGTGGTTGATTGATTTGCTTGCAGGTTATGACATTAAGTCCTAAGTCTGGTTTAGGTACCGGATTAGGCTTGATGTGTATTTCGTTAGTGTAGGCCTGACGTTGGCCTGTATGTGTTTGAGTGATTGCTTGTGAAGGGTGGTGGATATTAAAGCTATGCGGTATCATTGGTTGGCCGATCATGTTCTTGTTTGATTGTTGGTCGATCGATTAATGATACTTGTATAGTCTAAGTGTCTAACACTACATGAGTATTGAACTCAGGCGTATATATGGTTAACTAGGGATTGCTTGTTGACTTGTTTTAATGCAGGTTCCCGTTACTTGAAGCTAGATCATGGCAGGAGGCCAAGTCTAACTTAGTAACGGTTTGCTTAGCCTTAGCTTTTATTGCATGCTAGGGCTAGATTGATTGTTATTTTGGGTTGTCTGGGTAGAGTCTAGGTTGCGGGTAGAGGCCGCCAGCTCACTGAGTAATACTAGATTACTCATCCAACTCCGTTGTCCTTTTTGCAGGTCGCTTTAGGTAAGGATGATCGGATAGCTTGGTGCTGGACGTTAGGACCGCCGGTGTAGATTTTCATGCCTTTTGTAAACGGTATTGTGGATTTGTGTTTAGTTGACTCGATTTGGCATTAGGCCGGGACCGGTCTCGAATTATATCAATGTATGGATATTTCTCGAATCAATAAAGTAATTGTTTTATATGCGCTTCATGAGTACTCTGATATTTGACTAGTCCGGTCTAACACAACGTTAGGTCGAGGTACGGGTTGAAAAGCCTTAGGCCTTGATCTAACGGAAAACGCTAACTCTAGGTACGGGTTGCAAAGCCTTATGCCTTGACGCAGCGGGACGAGTTAGTGGATGAACTGGTCTAGGTCGTGGAGTAAAGTTTGTGACTCTGACCGGATTGTCCCTAGCCCGTCACGTAGCGCTTCCGGACCATGGTGTTGGGTTGGACGGTCAGTCATGTTCTTGTTTGATTGTTGGCTGGCCGGTTGGCCTTTCATCTCCAACCCTTGGTGTGGGTCGTCCGTCGGTCATGTTCTTGTTTGATTGTTGGCCGGTGGGTCGACCTATGCTTAGGACGGTTCGGGGGTGTTACAGAGGTGGTATCAGAGCATGGTTTCGTCCATGCTTCCGGAACTCATGATTTAATCGGTTTTAAATATTTATCGAGTCAAAATGAGTCACAAAAGGCATTAGGGAAACCGGTCACGTCCAGCGATAGGATTTGTGGTTTTAGGAAATTAGGATTGAGATAGTGGAATCTAGAACTGTTAGGTTGCTTGGGTAAAACTGTTAGGTTCTTGGGTAGAACTGTTAGGTTGCTGGTTAGAATTGCGGTTAGGTTGCATTGTTAGTATTTGCTGGGTTAGTAGATTATTTGATTAATTGTCTACTAACTTGCATGTGAAGTGTTCTTTTGAGTTGCAGCGAGTAAGTGCGTTTGTTGATCGGAACTTTAAGGGATGAAAACCTTAAAGTGGAGGGAGTTCAAGGCCAAACCCAAACCCGAAGCGAAAGAGGAGAGACAGATTCAGAGAACTGGGCTGTGGTATGGACTGGACAGATGGGAAGAAACAAGACTTCGTTGGGAAAGGACTTCATCAGTACTTGGGAAGACGAAGATCGAGAAGGATTTGAGGAATCTGGACAAGGATGATATCTATCAAAATGACAAGATAGTATCATGGGCGATGAGTGTGTTATGACAGAGTAAAAGCAAGAGGACGACTCAGTCATCATACAAGTGAAGAGATATAAAGACAATTGTGGAGGCCTTGAAGAGGACACTGAAGGAACCGTGGTGGAAGAGCAAAGAGGTTATGGAGACGAGTGGAGAGTGTTGTGAAGACGAGCAATTTCGCAACTAAGAATTCGAGGACGAATTCTATTAAGGGGGGAGAATGTAGAAACCCGTTAAAAAAAAAAAAAAAAAAAAAAAAAAAAAAAAAAAAGAAAAGAGAGAGAGAATGGTCGAGTATCTTTGGTTGAGTCGCGGGCAATACAGATCGATCGGGAAATTTGAAGTACGAGAAGTTCGAAGAATGGATCGTGAGTGAAGCATGAGTTGAGATAAGCTGCTCTACCATTGTTAGAAATGTCTTAGATTGATCAGACGGCAGTTTTGGAAGAATCACATTTTTGAAGCACGACGGTTTAGAAGCTCGACGTTTTTGAAGATTGACGTTTCTTCATCGCGAAGTTTTCTCAGAATATCTTCGTATCAGTAAAATATTATTCTGAAGACATTATAAGTCGGAAGCAGGACGGGAATTAAGCAGGACGGGAAGCAAGCACGACGGGATTGAAGCACGACGGGAAAACCCGAAGTTGGGCGAAAACCCTAATTTTGGTATTATCGATTTTTCGAGGAAGCCGGAGGCTCGGGAAATATTTCCATCAAGGTCAGGATTCACTTGGAGTTTATTAAAAATATTCATCTCATCAGAACGGGCGTAGAAAAATATTCGGGATTGATCGCGGGACGAAAATTCACCGGAAGGGTCGAAATCAGTCGAATGGACCGAGAAGCTCGAGCTGGCCTTATCTATGAGATAAGGACGTGATGTAACCTGCCTGGCATGGTATGTGGCAAGGGAAGCAGGAGGTGTTGAAGCCCAGGAGAGCACAGCATGCTGATTGACACCCAGAAGCACGAGGTGCCGCGAAACCTGCGATCGGAGCATGCTGAGCGACATGTGTGCGCTGAGTGTCAATCTGGATGAGGTCAGGCCGTGGATCAGACATCTGGAGGGCATGGTGTCACTCTGCATGATGTCCTGGTCATGCCATCAGACATGTGGAGCACGAGGTGCCGCGACGCATGCGTCCGGAGCCATGCGAAGCGACACACGGGCTGCCACCAACCTGAAGCTGATTGGCTGGTGTCTCCTATATAAAGACCACGACCCCTTCTCATTTCATTCATCCAGACCTTTCAAAAGCAAGTTAAAAAAGTGGGTTAGAGAGAGAGAAAGAAGTAGAAAAAGAAAGTAAGAGGTTTTGAGCTATTTCGAGAGTTTTAGAGAGTTTTCGAGATCAGTTTCTCTACTGATTTCAAGTCAGCGCCTAGGGAAGGTTCTGGCCAACTGAAGATCAACCAATTGAAGATCAATTCAGATGGGAAGCAAGTCAACGTGGTTAGAGAGAGAGAGAAAGAAAGTGTAGCTGAGTTCTGAAGACCGATACTCCACCGAGAAGGCCAGTTCCGTCCAATCGGCGATTCTCTACGATTGTGACGCGGAAGCTCTGTCCAATTCAATCCGTCCAAGCCAGTCATATTCTCCTACAATCAAGTGGAGGTGCTGTCCAAGATTAGTTCAGTTCCATGGGTTCAGATCAGTCGAAGTTCTCCTCGATACTCCGCCGAAATGTCCGAAGAACTGTCCAGCAGCTAAAGGAGATTCTGTCCAGATCAGTCTGTCCAGACGTGTCAGTTTCTTCATGATGAAGCCGAGGTTATGTCCAAGTCAAGATCAGTCCAGTCCAGTCCAGTCAAGGCGTCCCTTGGGTTTTGGCCAAGTCCTCTCCGATCAACCAGCTGCTTCTCGCCTAGAACACTGTGAGTTGGTTTGTTTGAATTCCACTTGGAATTTAGGGTAGATCGAGTCTGCATATAGATTAGAATGATCACGTTATTGAATGGTAGAGTCCTTAGGGTTATTTTATTTATGGAACCGGACTCAGTTTAGCAAGGGCTAAGCTGAGATGAATGGAATTAAGACTGAGTTAATAACCTGACTAGGACTAGGGCTAGGATGCATCATGTTTTCTATTATTGCGTGTTGATATTGTTGAGTGCAGGTTCCCGTTATCTTTAAAGATAGTTTCTCAGCGGGAGGCTGGACTATCTGGGTAACGGTTTGATTGTATTGTTTAGTATTGATATTATTGTTTAGTAGTTAGTACTAAGGGTCTTAGGCCATATAGGCCGGACTACTGGTACTATTGGTTTGTGTTGTAGAGTCGAGTGTCTAGTTAGGATCTGGAACTTTGGCTTTAGGTTAGGTTCTAGATTGAGTTTGTTTTGTTGTGAGTGTGCCGACAGTATGTGCGTAACCCGCCCATACTAGGCTTGTGTAGGGGTGATTAGTGTTTCCTCGGCCTCGTACCCAGCGGGTTCAAGGAAACCCCTTATTCGCTGGATCGGGAAGACTCAGACGAACGGTGTCATGTACTATGGCTGAGTATTACACGACGGTGTAATGGGCAGTGACCCGAAGGACTGTGGGCTGTCGCGCGGTGACCCGAAGGACTGTGGGCCGCGGTCGGTTGAAAGTTCCTTCTTCTGGCCTTTGTGGTAGGAAGATAGGATATTGCCGATAGAGAGGAGGAACACGAAGTCACCAGGGCCCAGGTTAGAGTGTTGTGTTAGAGTGTCGTAGAGGGTTATGGAACCCTCGAGTTAGTGTAGCACCGATATACGGTGTTACAAGTTAGATCGAGTCGTAGTTACTCATAGTCTTATTATTGTGATTGTGTTTGTGGTTGATTGATTTGCTTGCAGGTTCTGACGTTAAGTCTAAGTCTGGTTTAGGTACCGGATTAGGCTTGATGTGTATTTCGTTAGTGTAGGCCTGACGTTGGCCTGTATGTGTTTGAGTGATTGCTTGTGAAGGGTGGTGGATATTAAAGCTATGCGGTATCATTGGTTGGCCGATCATGTTCTTGTTTGATTGTTGGTCGATCGATTAATGATACTTGTATAGTCTAAGTGTCTAACACTACATGAGTATTGAACTCAGGCGTATATATGGTTAACTAGGGATTGCTTGTTGACTTGTTTTAATGCAGGTTCCCGTTACTTGAAGCTAGATCATGGCAGGAGGCCAAGTCTAACTTAGTAACGGTTTGCTTAGCCTTAGCTTTTATTGCATGCTAGGGCTAGATTGATTGTTATTTTGGGTTGTCTGGGTAGAGTCTAGGTTGCGGGTAGAGGCCGCCAGCTCACTGAGTAATACTAGATTACTCATCCAACTCCGTTGTCCTTTTTGCAGGTCGCTTTAGGTAAGGATGATCGGATAGCTTGGTGCTGGACGTTAGGACCGCCGGTGTAGATTTTCATGCCTTTTGTAAACGGTATTGTGGATTTGTGTTTAGTTGACTCGATTTGGCATTAGGCCGGGACCGGTCTCGAATTATATCAATGTATGGATATTTCTCGAATCAATAAAGTAATTGTTTTATATGCGCTTCATGAGTACTCTGATATTTGACTAGTCCGGTCTAACACAACGTTAGGTCGAGGTACGGGTTGAAAAGCCTTAGGCCTTGATCTAACGGAAAACGCTAACTCTAGGTACGGGTTGCAAAGCCTTATGCCTTGACGCAGCGGGACGAGTTAGTGGATGAACTGGTCTAGGTCGTGGAGTAAAGTTTGTGACTCTGACCGGATTGTCCCTAGCCCGTCACGTAGCGCTTCCGGACCATGGTGTTGGGTTGGACGGTCAGTCATGTTCTTGTTTGATTGTTGGCTGGCCGGTTGGCCTTTCATCTCCAACCCTTGGTGTGGGTCGTCCGTCGGTCATGTTCTTGTTTGATTGTTGGCCGGTGGGTCGACCTATGCTTAGGACGGTTCGGGGGTGTTACACTTCCCGTGGACTGTTCAGGTGATTTTCGCCCACGTGGGCTGTCTATTCAGTACACACAGACATCCGCGGGTGTCCGCCAGCACACACAGGACCTCCGTGGCTGTCCGTCAGCACACACAGGACACTCGTGGCTGTCCGTGTGTGTCCGTCAGCACACATAGGACGTCTGTGGCTGTCCATCAGTACACATATCAGCACGCTGGTCCTTGGACTCAGCACACTGGCCCTTCTCGTGGACTGTTAAGGTGATTTTGGCCCACGTGGGCTGTCTGTTCAGTACACACATGACGTCTATGGGTGTCCATCAGCACACACAGGACGTCCGTGGGTGTCCGTGAGCACACACAGACATCCATGGCTGTCCGTGTGTGTCCGTCATCACACACAGGACGTCTGTGGCTGTCCATCAGTACACATGTCAGCACGTTGGTCCTTGGACTCAGCACGCTGACCCTTCCCGTGGACTCTTCGGGTGATTTTGGCCCACGTGGTTGTCTGTTCAGTACACACAGGACGTCCGCGGGTGTCCACCAGCACACACGTACGTCGTGGCTGTCAGTGGCTGTCCGTTAGCACACACAGGACGTCTTGGCTGTCTGTCAGCACACACAGGATGTCCGTGGCTGTCCGTGTGTGTACGTTAGCACACATAGGACGTCTATGGCTGTTCATCAGTACACATATCAGCACGCTGGTCCTTGGACTCAGGACGCTGGCCCTTCCGTGGACTGCTCGGGGGATTTTGGCCCACGTGGGCTGTCTGTTCAGTACACACAGAACGTCCGTGGGTGTCCGTCAGCACACACAGGATGTCCGTGGGTGTCCGTCAGCACACACAGGACGTATGTGGCTGTCCTTGTGTGTCCGTCAGCACACACTGGACATCCGTAGCTGTCCGTTTGTGTCCGTCACCACACACAGGACTCTGTGGCTGTCCATCAGTACACATATCAGCACGCTGGCCGTTGGACTCAGCACGCTGGCCCTTTCCGTGGACTGTTCGGGTGATTTTGGCCCACGTGGGTTGTCTGTTCAGTACACACAGGACGTCTGTGGGTGTCCGTCAGCACACCACAGGACGTCCGTGGTGTCCGTCAGCACACACAGGAAGTCTGTGGCTGTCTGTTTGTGTCTGTGTGTGTCCGTGTGTGTTCGTCAGCACACACAAGACGTCCGTGGCTGTCCATCAGTACACATATCAGCACGTTGGTCCTTGGACTCAGCTTGCTGGCCCTTCCCGGGGACTGTTCGGTGATTTTGGCCCACGTGGGCTGTCTGTTCAGTACACACAGGACGTCCGCGGGTGTCCGCCAGCACACACAGGACGTCCGTGGCTGTCCGTCAGTACACACAGGAGTCTGTGGCTGTCCGTTAGCACACACACATGACGTCTGTGGTGTCCGTGCCGGTGTCCGTCACAACACACAACAGCAACGTCAGTGGCTGTCCATCTGTACACATATCAGCACGCTGGTCCTTGGACTCAACCCCTAGCCCTTCCCGTTGACAGTTCTGTGATTTTGGCCCACGTGGGTTGTCTGTTCAGTACACACAGGACGTCCGTGTTTGTCTGTCAGCACACCATGACATCCGTGGGTGTCCGTCAGCACACACAGGACGTCAGTGGCTTTCAGTGTGTCCGTGTGTGTCCGTCAGCACACATGACGTTCGTGGCTGTCCATCAGTACACATATCAGCACGTTGGTCCTTGGACTCAGCACGCTGCCCTTCTCGGGGACTGTTCGGGTGATTTTGGCCAACGTGGGCTGTCTGTTCAGTACACACAGGACGTCTGTGGGTGTCTGTCAGCACACACATGACGTCTGTGGGTGTCCGTCAGCACACACACAGGACATCCGTGGCTGTCCGTGTGTGTCTGTGTGTGTCCGTCACACACACATAACGTCTGTGGCTGTCCGTGTGTGTTCGTGTGTGTCCGTGAGCACACACAGACGTCCGTGGCTGTCCATCAGTACACATATCAGCACGCTGGTCCTTGGACTCAGCACGCTGGCCCTTCCTGTGGACTGTTCGAGTGATTTTGGCCCACGTGGGCTGTGTGTTCAGTACACACAGGAGGTCCTGTGGGTGTCCGTCAGCACACACATGACGTCTGTGGGGTGTCCGTCAGCACACACATAACGTCTGTGGGTGTCCGTCAGCACACACAGGACGTCTGTGGGTGTCCGTCAGCACACACAGGACGTCTGTGGGTGTCCGTCAGCACCACAGGACGTCTGTGGGTGTCCGTCAGCACACACAGGACGTCTGTGGGTGTCCCGTCAGCACACACAGGACGTCTGTGGTGTCCGTCAGCACACACCGGACGTTCGTGGTGTGTCTGTGTGTGTCTGTCAGCACACACAGGACGTCCTTCCTGTCGTGTGTGTTCGTGGTTGTCCGTCAGCAGACACAAGACGTCCTTGGCGTTCCATCAGTACACATATCAGCACGCTGGTCCTTGGACTCGCACGCGGCCCTTCCCGTTGACTGTTCGGTTGATTTTGTCCCAGATGGGCTGACTGTTTCAGTAGACACATGACGTCCGTGGGTGTCCGCCAGCACACACAGGACGTCTGTGGCTGTCCGTGGCTGTCCGTTGTGTCCGTGTGTGTCCGTCAGCACACCAGGACGTCTGTGGCTGTCCATCAGTACACATATCAGCACGTTGGTCCTTGGACTCAGCACGCTGACCCTTCCCGTGGACTGTTTAGGTGATTTA
>NW_026015040.1:0-7500 GCF_020379485.1 Brassica napus
TTGTGGGAACCGAAATTCGCACTGTCGATTTCCGTTTAAATAAGGAAACTAAGAAAACCCTAGTTTCCCAGAGGACCCGGATATCTGTTAATTACCACACGTCAAGCAATCAGAACACGAGAATAACAACGATAAAAATAAGAAATCGAAAAGAGAGCAAAATAGATCTTATTCCGAATCTGCGTATGAGCGTTACAACAAGGTATAAGCCTGGGCTCGAGAGCTGTCGGCGAGATTCCTAGTTCTAGCAACCCTAAGACGGCTAAACCTAATTGAGTCGCAGCTCGAAATAACAAAAAAAAGTTGCCTAAATCGCTCTAAGTGCTAAGTTTGCTCTGAAAAAGTTCTCTCCTCTGCTCCTCGCCTAGGACTCCTTATATACTAGCTCCAAGGTCGGTTTACGCTTTTACTCTTCTGCCCTTAAGCCGTCATAGCATAAAAATGGAGATATTCCATTTTTCCCGATCTTCACAATTATCTTCAAAACTTCCGTATTTATCCGCGGAAACTTGACATTTATCCTTCCTCGCGGGCCAAGCGCGAACCATGCTGTGGTTCACGGGCTTTTGGTTAGGAAAAATCGTAGGATGGGCCTCGAGTCGTGTTTTAGGTCCCTTTGGGCCGTCTTCCGACTCGAACGTTTACTACGAGTTTTCCGCGGTTTCTAATCCGCGAAGTTTGATCGATGAATTAGAATAGCGGGAATCATAGACTGAGCTTGCTACGGTCTCGGGAGATAGCATTCGAAGGTTTGACGAGAATGCAAGGACTGGTGTCGTATCGATGTTCGGAAAGGTTCAATCGCTATACAGCGACCGATTTTGGCTCGAGCCCGGTCGCTATGTAGCGACCGAGCGAAAACGAGTGTCGGTCGCTACGTAGCGACGAGCTTCGGCTTGAGCTCAGTCGCTACGTAGCGACCGAGCAGGACGATCGCTCGGCGCTACGTAGCGACGAGCTTTTGGCTCGAGCTCGGTGCTAGAGCTCGTATTTTCCGAGCGGGACGATCGCCGGTCGCTACGTAGCGACCGAGCTTTGGCTCGAGCTGGTCGCTACGTAGCGACCGAGCGGGACGATCGCTCGGTCGTACGTAGCGAGCCGAGCTTTTGGCTTTGGCTCGAGCTCGGTCGCAGTAGCGCGACCGAGCGGGACCGATCGCTCGGTCGCTACGTAGCGACCGAGCTTGGCTTGAGCTCGGTCGCTACGTAGCGACCGAGCGGGACGATCGCTCGGTCGCTACGTAGCGACCGAGCTTTGGCTCGAGCTCGGTCGCTACGTAGCGACCGAGCGGGACGATCGCTCGGTCGCTACGTAGCGACCGAGCTTGGCTGAGCTCGGTCGCTACGTAGCGACCGAGCGGGACGATCGCTCGGTCGCTACGTAGCGACCGAGTTGGCTGAGCTCGGTCGCTACGTAGCGACCGAGCGGGACGATCGCTCGGTCGCTACGTAGCGACCGAGCTTTGGCTCGAGCTCGGTCGCTACGTAGCGACCGAGCGGGACGATCGCTCGGTCGCTACGTAGCGACCGAGCTTTGGCTCGAGCTCGGTCGCTACGTAGCGACCGAGCGGGACGATCGCTCGGTCGCTACGTAGCGACCGAGCTTGGCTGAGCTCGGTCGCTACGTAGCGACCGAGCGGGACGATCGCTCGGTCGCTACGTAGCGACCGAGCTTTGGCTCGAGCTCGGTCGCTACGTAGCGACCGAGCGGGACGATCGCTCGGTCGCTACGTAGCGACCGAGCTTTGGCTGAGCTCGGTTGCTACGTAGCGACCGAGCGGGACGATCGTTTGGTTTGAATCCCAAAGAATACTTCTTCGTAGAAATAACCTCGTATAGTTTATTTTTACGAAAATTACATCCCTTCTTTAAACTCTTTCGGAAATACGATCTCTGAGGATTTTCGGGTGGTAATTCCGTCGTAACCGTTTTTGACCCCAACAGTTAGCCCCCCAGCCCGTTAGGATCATGCATGGGGGGATCCTAGCGTGCGGTTAGGCATGTTTGGCAAGTTAGGCGTGATGGATGGAATTAATATGCGAAAGTCCGAGCTTGAATAGTAAATCCTCATGTCTTATAAGAAGAGAGGTAACTTGTTCCATAATTTTTTCACTTTCTTGTTTTTCTCTAAGATCTTTCAAAAAACTTTCTATCTTTCTCTCCACCCTTTTCCTCTATTCTCTTAAGAGAAGTGTAAAGATGTCGAGCAAGAAAAAGATTGCGAAAAAAGGGTCTTCGTCCGCGAGTCCTTACGAAGAGCTCGTCGTTCCGAAGACGGGAGTTCGTGCCTCACTCGGTGCATCCTGCCGAGAACGAGGCATGGTGGGTTGCTCATTATGGCTCGTTGATCCCTCCCAAGGAGAAGCCATTCCCGGTCCTGGTCCATCGTGGAGTCGAGGGAAAGGACGCAAGTAGGACCACTGACGAGTTTCTCGCGACGATGCGGTCGTTCTACCGCATCCCGGATGTTGTGGAGTTCCGGTTCCCTGCCGCGGGAATGTGCTAACAACCCCCGGAGGGTTACTTTACTTGTTATGAGGTGTTCATAGTGCGTTGTCGCCTCTGGTTCCCCATACCCGAAATTCTCGTCCGAGTGTTGGACCGTTTCGAAGTCGCGATAAGTCAGTTGACACCCCTTGCCATTCAGCACCTTATTGGGATCTTGATCCTAAGCTATGAGCATGGCCTTTCCCTTTCCGTCGATCATTATGAAGCGCTTTTGAGGCTTCAACTTGTCAAGGATACGGATAAGCATAGGTTTGTCCCTCGGAAATTTATGTCGGTGGTTAAGAAGTTCATTTCGAACTTCAACTCGTGGAAGAAGTTCTTTTTCTTTGTTCGTTTGGACGCTGCGTCCGTCGAAGAGAGTTGCATTCCACTGTTCCGGAGGTTGCCGAACAATCGTCCCTTCATCAATCCTCTTGCTCCGTTCCTGAGGATATTATCGCGGTGAGGGATCTTCTCAGGAATGGTCCCTTCTTCTGGACTTCTTTCACGCCGAGAAGGGTTCGGAAGGCACTGAAATTGTGCAACCTGGTCCAGCTTTGGACGCGGATACGGGAAGCGACTCCGAACCCGACGGCCAGAGTCCCGTTGAAGCTCCGACAGCCGCGCCGGAGTCGAGCTCTTGGAAGGGAAAAGATGTCGATCTCGGCGACATAGAGTTTTCGATGGATGACTCTATGCTTCCAGGATGGGATCCGAACCTTGCTTACGGCGACGGAAGCGGTTCGAGCGAGGCCCCCATTCCGGACTTCGATGATTTCTTTGCTGGGCTGCCATCGGGTTTCGATGCTCCTCCTCCTACGAAAGAATCGGCGAGGCCGAGAGTCGTTGCGGAAGGATCTCGCATCATCAATGGGGTTAGTTTTTTTTTGGGAATTTTTAAGTGATTGTCCTATGTATGGATTTGTAACACGCCTATGATTTTGCAGGGCCTGAGCTTGCTGGGCTCGGCCATCGAGGCGGGTCATAGAGAAGCCATGGTCTACCGCTTCAAGGCGGAGAAAGCGGAGCGGGATCTCGCCGCGTGCAAGGCGAGATGCTGGAGCGAGAGGCACAGCTTACTCGTGATCATGCGCGGGCTGTTCGCAGATCGGAGAGGAAAGGCAAAAGAGAGATCGTCGAGGTGATGAAGACTCGCGCATCTCAGTTCCAGGTTGAGTACGGGAATCTTAAGAATGCCTTTACCTCGGTGGGCGACTTTCGCGAGTGCCGTGGTTCGGTCGGAAGTCTTTGGAGGACGCAAGCCGACGACTATGTGTTTGAAGAGGAAATGAGCTTGATGAAGAGTGGGATGAGTGACCGTGCCCACGCTGAGGCGCTTATCCCTCCGATCGACGAGAGGATTCAAGGGTTCTGGGATTCCATCCCGGTTTCTCCTGATACCGAGGAGGTCCCGATCGATTTTCACGGATGGTGGCGAGGAAGTGGATCGTCCTGCGGATGCGTTTGGTGCTTCGTTGTCCGGGGACTTGACTTTGGATTATGAGGGATGGATCAGTTATCCTTGTTTTCGGCCGAATGTGGCCCTTTGAATTTGGATTTCGTTTAGGCCACGATGGCCGTATTTGTATTTCCGGGACTGGCCGTTGGTGGCTTTGAATCCCTTGCCGCTTTACGCGGTTTATTTATATGATAAATGTTTCGTTTCGAGTTTTTCCTGAGTAGGGTTGAAGTAAATACGAGTTGTCGTCTCGTATGTAGTTCTAATTAGACGTTCAATCTGTTGGTTCGTTCGTGATTTTCGTAAAAATTTATCTGTCTTTACGATTTTCGAGAACATTGAGATACGAACGGAGAGGCATGGTTTATGATCTCGTATCTTTTAGATATCATGCCTTGAGATGTTTGAGACCAGAGCGTTGGGTTTAGGGCAAGACCTAGGTTTACTTTCGGTTAAGGTTTGTGCGGTGACTAGCCGGCTATCGTTTTTCCTGTTGCGATTTCTTCCTGACTCGCACCGGTTTAAAGTCCGCGATATGTTCTCGGCTTATATGACTTGTATGGTACGAATCGAGCATCTTCTCAGAAATCTGGAAGTGCTAAACCAAAATTTCGGATTTTTGTTGTAGCGCGCTTTTGTCCTTGTGCTGGACGTTTTTAAAGATCAAAAGAGTGATCGGATTGCGTTTGTTTAAGACGGCTGGCGTGTTCGTCGGGGCCAATCGACGAACGGGGTGTAAGGTTTTTGGTGGTCGCGTTCGGACAAATTTTTTAGCATTGTCCTCGAATTTTAACTTTTGCGACGTCTCGCAGTTATTTTCGAGGATTATGCGTGTTTGAAAGGTGATAATCTTTACGATTTTTGGGCCGGATGAGGCCGCAGACGAGCGTAAACTGAAGCGTAAGCGTTTTCGATAAAAAGACAGTGTATTGTATATTGTAAAAATTTTTATGTTTCTAAAAACTCGATTACAATAATGGCGATTGTGGGAGTATACGAGTATACGCACCCACTCCCCCCCCCCTTTTTAGAGAGGGGGATAGCTGAACTCGTCTTTTGACAAGCTGCCTACGTACCCCTTTCGAGGATCAAGCCATCTCGTAGTTCTGTTTCATGCCGCGAGTGTTCTTACTCGGCGGTTGGTGTCGCGATGTCCGCCTTGACCGTGTCGATCGTGGCTGGGTCGACGCTATTTTCCGGATGTTCCGGTTGAGTTGTCGCGTGGGCTTCGGATTTATGTCGAGCTTCGACGTCCGATGCGTTTGCGTTGACAGACGATTTTACTTCGTCCTTGTGCGGGGCGCTTTTGGCCGAAGATCGATCTATCTTCGCGCGTTTGCCGTTTGCAGAAGCCGTGATTTGCCTTAACTTATGCTCCGCGAGGAAGCATAGTCGCGACTGTTTTTGGCATCCCCAGATGGCCGCGACTCCGCTCGGCGTTGGGAACTTGAGACCCAGGTGGTAAGTTGACGGAACTGCCTGCATGGCGTTGAGCCATGGGGTTCCCATGATCACGTTGTAGATAGCGGGATGGTCGACTACCGCGAATTCGACGATTTTCGTGATCTCCTTGGCCATGACTGGCAATTGGATTGATCCGAGAGTCATCGACACTTCGCCTGAAAAACCCGTGAGTGGTTTTGGCGTCGGAATTACCTCTCCGAGTTCGATACTCATCCGATTGAGAGTGTCGCGGAAGATTACGTTGACCGTGCTTCCCGTATCGACGAGTACCCTTCCGACTTCTAAATCTCGTATGACGAGATCTATGACGAGCGGGTCGCAGTGAGGTTGGTCGATACCGCCGGCTTCTTCCTCCGTGAAGGTGATCGAGCAATTTTGGCCGTCTCGAGGAGGAGACCATGTAGGCCTTTGCGCTTGATTCTGCCTTCCGTTGGTAAGCCTTGATGGCTGACACGGTATCGCCGCAGTATTGAGATCCTCCGATGATCATATTGACTCTGCGACGATTGTTATCGTTCCCTTTGTCATCCGGCCTCCTACCGCGTTTATCCCCAGGTTGGTTTCGTTGAGGAGATTTTTCGGCGGGCGGATTTCTGTCCGTCTTTGGAGGCCGATCAGAATCGAGGATGAGATCCTTGACGCTAGTTACTTCCGAAAGCTCTCCAGCGAGCAGCTTCGCGGCCAGTCTTGCTCCTAAGACTTTGCAATTAGTCGTGGAGTGTCCTCGGGATTGGTGGAACTCGCAGAAGGTGTTCTCGTCATACCCTTGATTGCGAGTCCATGTGTTGCCCGTGGTCCGGCCTTGATCCGAACTGATCGCATAGTTATGCGCCCCTTGGAGATCTTCCCCTCGTGATGGACGTACTTGTCGTTACGAGAGTTCTTCTTTTTCCCCTTCGGATCTGCGTCTTTCGAGGATGGTCTTGCCGGCTATGTTTTTGCGATAAGACTTTAGTTTCTTCCTCCACTATGATATAGTCCGTTGCTTTGTGGAGGGCGTCCTGGATCGTTCGCGGTTTGTCGAGAGTTATCCATTTTCTGAATTTCGACTTGTACCAGAGCGTCTTTCTCAGCGCGTCGATGGCCACTTTGTCGCTTATCCCGCTGACCCTGGACATTATCAGTTTGAACCGACTGATAAACTCGCGGAGGGGTTCGTCTTCCCTCTGGGAGAGACTCCAGAGATCAACATCGGAGGTTTCCCTGTCTATGAATACAGAGTACTGTTTGAGGAATTCCGATGCGAGCTGTCGAAAACTCCCGATGGTGTTGCGACGAAGGCGTGCGAACCATTCGAGCGCTGCTCCTTCAAGATTTTCGACGAACAGGCGGCAATAGCCGGCATCCTTTTCGCCGTCCTTCAGTCTTGCTCTTCCCATCGCGATGTGGAAAGCCTGAAGGTGCGCTTTCGGATCGGCCGTACCATCGTACTTCGGTACTTTGATCTTTCCCGGATCGGACACCCTCATGTCCGAAATGCGACTGGTAAAGGGGGTCTTTCGAGCTCCTTCCAGCAGTCGATCGATCTCGGGGGCAGCACTAGTAGCATGATGGATTTGAGACTTTACGGCTCTCACTTCTGCCGCAGTCTTGGTGATGTAGTCGCGAAGATCGCGGATATCCGATGTCTCGTCAGTGGATTTCCGAGCCTGTCGGCGCTTACTGCGAGTGAGCTCGGTTTGCCTTTCGGCCAGCTCCTCTTGTTCGTTCCAATAGGCGACTTCTTCTTCTTCCGTCATTGGTTTTTCGAACGGGGAGCCTTCCCGAGCGGATCGGCTTCTGGTCCTTCTTGGATGTCTGTCGACATCCTCGTCGGTGTCGTTGGAGACATCGCTAGGATCCAGGTCAATGTGTTCGGCTTCGTTATCCTCCGAGTCCTTTGCAGGGAGCGGAAGACTTTCAGAGTTCCCCTTCTCGATGGGAGACTTCTCGCTGGGGTTTTGACCGGAAGGTCGTTCCCGCGCGACTCCTGCTCTATCGAGTGGGGTGGCGAAATCGAGCCTCTTCCCGCGGATTTTGGTGGTTCCGCGGGGACGGATAGCTTGGGTCCTTGCCGTTAAGGTTTCAACCTGTTTGGTCAAGGTATTCACG
>NW_026015040.1:12500-38450 GCF_020379485.1 Brassica napus
TGCTTAAACTCAGCGGGTGATCCCACCTGACCTGGGGTCGCGTTGAGGACTTTGGGTCATCAAGATCTTTTGGACCTGAACGTCTGACTATATGACAAGAATTGAATCACCCCACGCATGTCAAGACGCTCCTGGCGTCCTTAGCTCGGATTTTGGCCAACCACGTGCGGTAACACACGGGAGATCAGCTTCCGTCCCATATCCTCAAGAGGATGGGGGGGACGACGATTTGTGACACCCAGGCAGACGTGCCCTCGGCCAGAAGGTGGGGTGCAACTTGCGTTCAAAGACTCGATGGTTCACTGGATTCTGCAATTCACACCAAGTATCGCATTTAGCTACGTTCTTCATCGATGCGAGAGCCGAGATATCCGTTGCCGAGAGTTGTTTTAGACTTAACATTGCAGCACTGCTTCCGAACAAACTCCGTCTCCGGGATGGCGAAAGCATGCTGTTTAGTTGCATTTTCCTTGGCACTTTTCGTCCGGAAGCTATGCGTACGATCCAACCAAAACTGAAGTCTTAGGCATGGATGAACGTATAACCATGGAATCGGCAGGCACAGTAAGAAACCGGCCTACCGAGAGTGATGTTTCATCGTTCTCAGGTCGTTCTGTTTCCAGGGTACGACAATGATCCTTCCGCAGGTTCACCTACGGAAACCTTGTTACGACTTCTCCTTCCTCTAAATCATAAGGTTTAATGGACTTCTCGAGACGTCGCAGACGGCAAACCACCCATGTCAACGCGTGCTGATGAATCGCACTTACTAGGAATTCCTCGTTGAAGACCAACAATTGCAATGATCTATCCCCATCACGATGAAATTTCAAAGATTACACGGGCCTGTCGGCCAAGGTGTGAACTCGTTGAATACATCAGTGTAGCGCGCGTGCGGCCTAGAACATCTAAGGGCATCACAAACCTGTTATTGCCTCAAACTTCCTTGGCCTAAACGGCCATAGTCCCTCTAAGAAGCCGGCCGTGAAGAGATGCCTCCACGTAGCTAGTTAGCAAGCTGAGTTCTCATTCATTAACGAAATTAACCAGACAAATCGCTCCACCAACTAAGAACGGCCATGCACCACAACCCATAGAATCAAGAAAGAGCTCTCAGTCTGTCAATCCTTACTATGTCTGGACCTGGTAAGTTTCCCTGTGTTGAGTCAAATTAAGCCGCATGCTCCACTCCTGGTAGTGCCCTTCCGTCAATTCCATTAAGTTTCAGCCTTGCGACCATACTCCCCCCCGGAACCCAAAAACTTTGATTTCTCATAAGGTGCCAGCGGAATCCTATAAGCAACATCCGCTGATATACAGAGCGTAGGCTTGCTTTGGGCACTCTAATTTCTTCAAAGTAACAGCACCGGAGGCACGACCCGGCCAGTTAAGACCAAGAGCATATCGCCGACAGAAGAGACAAGCCGACCGGTGCTCACCGAAGGCGGACCGGGCGACCCATCCCAAGGTCAACTACGAGCTTTTTCACTGCAACAATTTAAATATACGCTATTGGAGCTGGAATTACCGCGAATGCTGGCACCAGACTTGCCCTCCAATGGATCCTCGCTAAGGGATTTAGATTGTACTCATTCCAATTACCAGACTCAAAGAGCCCGGTATTGTTATTTTTTGTCACTACCTTCCCGTGTCAGGATTGGGTAGTTTGCGCGCCTGCTGCCTTCCTTGGATGTGGTAGCCGTTTCTCAGGCTCCCTCTCCGGAATCGAACCCTAATACTCCGTCACCCGTTACCACCATGGTAGGCCACTATCCAACCATCGAAAGTTGATAGGGCAGAAATTTGAATGATGCGTCGCCAGCACTAAGGCCATGCGATCCGTCGAGTTATCATGAATCATCAGAGCAACGGGCAAAGCCCGCGTCGACCTTTTATCTAATAAATGCATCCCTTCCAGAAGTCGGGGTTTGTTGCACGTATAAGCTCTATAATTACTACGGTTATCCGAGTAGTAGTTACCATCAAACAAACTATATCTGATTTAATGAGCCATTCGCAGTTTCACAGTCTGAATTCATTCATACTTACACATGCATGGCTTAATCTTTGAGACAAGCATATGACTACTGCCAGGATCAACCAGGTAGCATTCATAAATCAGGGCAAGACCACGTCATATTCCCGCAAACACATGGAAAGTGGGAACAGACGCAGACTTGACCGAATCTTTTGTCTGGAGACAAACGTGCTTAGCGGGACAGAATTTCTTCGAGTCACCGCCATAATATTTCCGCAACCGAGATCTCAGCAAACAGCTTATTCACCTTTGCGAACAATGCATAAATTATGCAAAGACGCAAGGATCACAAGTGCCGGCTTATGTGTTCACGACTTCCCCACTGAAGGAGATGCCGCAAACAACATTTTAAGCAAATCTTAACAATTCCTTCCAGATAGGTACACAACACAGGCCCCGGATCAGTTCAGCAAGCATAAAACTATGCTAGTGAAGAAACTGAGGACTATAGTTGGTCTGTAGTTGGGTGCGCGAGCACAGAGCCAACAAACACTAGCTATCCAATCACCACTCATACGCCGAATGTTCATTTGCCCCGCTAACATCAATCTTTCCAACCACTCTTGAGATGTAATCAAAAGAGCAACTGGAAGACGGATGAAACCAGGCCAAGCCAGGGTCATGCCTGTGGATCTTGTGGTAGTCGACCTAAAGAATCACGAGGTGATATTAGGTATGGACTGGCTTGGAAAGAACCGGGCCACTCTTGACTGTCACCGGGGGCGCGTGCAGTTTGAGGGTGGGTGTGGATATCCGGTCAGGTTCCAAGGTATACGTTCGATCTCTGGATGCTTGGTGGTGTCAGCAATCCATGTTGAAAGGATGCTGAGGAAGGGTTGTGAAGCTTTTCTAGCCACAATCGCCACTAAGAAGGTCGTAGGGGGTGGTGACCCGGAGGGAATACCGCTGGTCCGAGAGTTCCACGATGTGTTTAGGTCACTACAGGGCATTCCCCCTGATAGGTCGGACCCATTCATAATAGAACTGGAACCAGGGACGGCCCCGTTATCCAAAAGTCCCTACAGAATGGCTCCTGCCGAGATGGCAAAGCTTAAGAAGCAACTGGAGGAGTTGCTGGATAAGGGTTTTATAAGACCTAGTGTGTCACCTTGGGGAGCACCGGTTCTTTTTGTCAAAAAAAAAGATGGTAGCTTCAGGTTGTGCATTGACTATCGAGGTTGAACCGGGTTACAGTGAAGAGCAAATACCCATTGCCTCGGATAGATGAGTTATTGGATCAGCTCAAGGGTGCAAAGTGGTTCTCTAAGATCGAATTGGCTTCAGGGTATCATCAGATCCCTATTGAACCAAATGATGTTAGGAAGACAGCATTCCGAACAAGGTACGGCCACTACGAATTTGTGGTCATGCCATTCGGACTAACCAATGCACCAGCAGCCTTTATGAAGATGATGAATGGTATCTTCCGAGATTTCTTGGATGAATTTGTAATCATCTTCATTGATGACATACTAGTATATTCCAAGAGCAAGGAAGACCATGGGAGGCATCTAAGGGCTGTGCTAGGACGGTTGAGGGAACAACAGCTCTTTGCCAAGTTGAGCAAGTGCAGTTTTTGGCAAAGGAGTGTTGGGTTCCTTGGACACATCGTGTCCGATCAAGGAGTCTCGGTTGATCCAAGATCAAGGCCATATAGGAATGGCCACGACCTAAGAGTTTCACGGAGGTCAGGAGTTTCCTAGGGCTGGTCGGTTACTACAGGAAGTATGTCAAAGGGTTTGCCAGCTTGGCCCAACCAATGACACAACTAACTGGAAAAGATGTGAGATTTGTATGGTCTGAAGGATGTGAGAAGTGTTTCTCTGCCTTGAAGAATATGTTGACGAATGCACCCGTTCTAGTGCTACCAGAGGCTGACCAACCTTATGTGGTATACACCGACGCATCCATCACCGGATTAGGATGTGGATTGACCCAACACGGAAAGGTCATTGCCTATGCCTCTAGGCAGTTGAGGAAGCACGAGGGTAACTACCCAACCCATGACCTGGAGATGGCCGCAGTGGTGTTTGCCCTCAAGATATGGCGGTCATAGTTGTATGGTGGCAAGGTTCAGATCTTAACCGACCACAAAAGCCTCAAGTATATATTCACTCAACCTGAGTTGAATTTGAGACAAAGAAGATGGATGGAGTTTGTGGCCGACTATGATCTTGACATAGCATACCATCCAGGTAAAGCAAACCTGGTGGCCGATGCATTGAGCCGCAGAAGAGCTGAAGTATCGGCTAAGAAGGAGGCGGACATGTTGGAAGGGATGGTCAGGTCGTTGCACCTAAATACCTTGGTCAGCGAGGACGAACCTTTGGGTTTGGAAGCAGTGAACCAGGCCGATCTTCTGACCAGGAATAGACAAGCTCAGGTCTTGGACGAGAACCTTCAAGGGGTTGCTCGGAACGAGAAGACGGAGTATCAGACGGCTCAAGATGGAACGATCTTGGTCCATGGAAGGATTAGCGTCCCTAACGTGCAGGAACTTAAGGAAGAGATAATGAGTCAGTCTCATAAGTCTAAGTTCTCCGTACATCCCAGACTGAACAAGATGTATAAAGACATCAAGAGGTATTACCATTGGATTCGCATGAAGACTGATGTGGCCGAGTGGGTGGCTAAGTGTCCTACTTGCCAACTCGTCAAGGCTGAGCATCAAGTACCTAGTGGGCTACTTCAGAACTTACCTATTCCAGAATGGAAGTGGGATCACATAACCATGGACTTCGTGTCCGGATTTCCCACGACCAGGAACATGAAGGATTCAGTCTGGGTAGTGGTGGATCGTTTGACCAAATCAGCTCATTTCATACCAATCAAGAAGACTGATGGTGTGGAGCCTTTGGGGCAGAACTACATGGATGAAATAGTACGCCTGCATGGAGTGCCGGCCAGTATTGTTTCCGACAGAGACCCACGGTTCACTTCTTACTTCTGGATGGCTTTCCAAAAGGCCTTAGGAACCAGGGTGAACATGAGTACACCTTATCATCTGCAGACAGATGGTCAGTCAGAAAAAACCATCCAGACGTTGGAGGATATGTTGAGAGCATGTGTTTTGGACTGGGGTAACTCCTGGGAAAAACATTTGCCGTTGGTGGAGTTTGCTTACAACAACAGCTTTCACACGAGCATTGGGATGTCGCCTTATGAAGCCTTGTATGGACGACCTTGCAGGACACCGTTATGCTGGACCCAAGTGGGGAGTGCAGCATGATAGGACCTGAGATAGTGGAGGAGACCACAGAGAAGATTAAGTTCATAAGGGACAAGATGAAAGAAGCACAAGATCGCCACAAGTCCTATGCGGACAGAAGGAGGAAACATGTGGAGTTTGAGGTGGATGAGATGGTTTATCTCAAGATGATCACTTTCAGAGGATGGAAAAGGGTGCCTGGCCGAAGGAAGCTAGATACGAGGTACTTGGGTCCTTTCCGGATTATAGAACGAGTTGGGGTGGTGGCTTACATGCTGAACCTACCAATAGAAATGGAAGCATTTCACAATGTGTTCCATGTGTCTCAGTTAAGGAAATGTCTTTCAGATCAGGACATTATCATTCCAGAGATTCCGTCCGATCTAGGCACGAACCTCACCTTAGAGACAAGGCCGGTTTGGGTTGTAGACAGAATGGAGAAAGCAATGAGACGTAAGACAATAGAGATGGTCAAGGTGATTTGGGATTGCAGTGGACAAGAGCAAGTCACTTGGGAGACCGAGGCAAGAATGAAGGATGATTTTCCCGAATGGTATCATCAGTTCTCCATGGAAGATCAAGGGTCGGATTCCAGGACGAATCCATCTCAAGTGGGGGAGACTTGTCAAGTCCCTGATTCTAGATAGTGCCTTCGGGCACAGCCATGGTGCGAGGCGATGAACCAGTCAGGTCACACGACCCAAAGACAAGCGTATCATGGCTGTACAAGGATGGTTAAGTGCATCAGTAGGCTGAGACTTAACCAGAACCTGATGAGACAAGGGGAACGGAGCTGGACGAGTTCTAAGGCAGCTCGGCCAAGCTGGGACGTGGCTCTACCAGCTGGATCAAGTCCTGGACAGCTCAGTTCAGCTCACACTAGTTTAGGTCAGCTCCAGTAGCTAGACTACTAGCTCACCCAGCTGGAGCAGCTAGCAATCAGCTCACCTCAGCTCGGTGAAGTGTTGGAGTCTTGGCCATGTGGCCGGGTCATGGGCCATACCAGGCCGTGAGGGAGGCTTGAGTGGCCAAGGAGAGTCCGATGGGTTTGAGGATTGGACAAGGGATCCAGGAAGGATGGGCAAGCATGGTGGGCTCAGGTTCGAACAGCCCAACAGGGAAAAGGGGCAGTTATGCCGAAAAGGTGGGAATGGCACAAGTGGTACCCATTCGGCCATCAGGTGGTGCCTGTTCGGCCAGGCTGTTATTGGCCTGTCTCTTCCTATATATACAGACCCTAGGGACCGAGATTTGCCACAATTTTTCCTAAGGAAAAGCTCTGCCCAAATCGTGAGAGAAAGAAAGAGAGAAAGAAGAAGTGATCGGCCAATGCCTTGGCCGACTGTGTTAGTGACTGATTCAATCTGAGAGTTGGTCTGAGGAAGTTGAGATTGGCTGAGGATGAGTAACAGAGGCACGGAGAGGGGCTTGAGCACTCCTGAACGCACGCCCAAGGTGAGTAGGATGGACTAAACCTCCTGCCATGGCCGCGGTGGAATTCCGTGTAGGTTGTGGCCGGATTGGTGAAGCCAGACCTATCTCTTCTCATTACCCTTCTATTCCATCTCTGTTTCATCTTTATTCTGTATGGGACTGATGATTCGAAGTCAGAGGGATGAGATCAAGGCCTTGACCGGTCCAGGAACATAGTCCTTGGATGTTGGCCGGTTTGGCTGATCAGGGTCGAGATATATATGATCGAGGCCGGTTCTGTAAGATCTGATTGTGGATTCTTCTTACTGGGTATTTATCATGAATTATCATGGGTTCCAACTAATTTTATCAGACGAATTTAGAGGTGGTCAGTTTGGCCAGTTTGGCTGGTTATGGCCGAAATCTAGGAGCCGGGACCGGTTCTGGTGGTTCTGACTCGACCATTCTCTTAGTTAGGATCTATCATGAATTTTCATGAAGTCAGATTAATTTTTGGGAATTTATTTGAGTAGGTCAGATTTGGGATTAAGATATGGCCGGTTCAGATTGATTGAGACAATGGGTGGGATCTCTCTTGATTGGTCTGGCCGTGTGTTAGTTGGGTGTTATGGGAATCCTAGGTGATGTTCTGGGTATGTCTGTGTGCCTTGTGAGTTGAATTGTTAGTTAGGGAACATAGAATAAGTGAACCGAACCATGCAATGCTAGATATGATTGTTTAGGATATCGGATTGTACTTACACAGATGTTTTGTGTTGTGTGATGGTTTCAGGATCAGACCAGGACCGTGGCAAGGCCAAGGCACCATGAAGACCTTAGCCGTGGATGGATGTGTGGTATTTGGGATAATACTATTAGTATGAACTTATGATTAGCCTATTGTGCAACTGAACCTATGTATTAAATCACATGTTTGTTATTTAGAAAGATACAATTTCTTCTTATCTGTTTAGTCTTAGGAATAAATTGCTTGAACCTCATCTGACTGAACAGGACTTAAGAATTGTTGAACTTTTAAACTGGACAAAACTTACACTAGGAGTTAAGTAAGGCCGCGGGTCCAAGTTGGGCTTAGGAGCCAGGATCGGGTCTTACAATGTTGGTCCTTGGACTCAGCACGCTGACCCTTCCTGTAGAAACCCGTTAAAAAAAAAAAAAAAAAAAAAAAAAAAAAAAAAAAAAAAAGAAAAGAGAGAGAGAATGGTCGAGTATCTTTGTGGTTGAGTCGCGGGCAATACAGATCGATCGGGAAATTTGAAGTACGAGAAGTTCGAAGAATGGATCGTGAGTGAAGCATGAGTTGAGATAAGCTGCTCTACCATTGTTAGAAATGTCTTAGATTGATCAGACGGCAGTTTTGGAAGAATCACATTTTTTAAGCACGACGGTTTAGAAGCTCGACGTTTTTGAAGATTGACGTTTCTTCATCGCGAAGTTTTCTCAGAATATCTTCGTATCAGTAAAATATTATTCTGAAGACATTATAAGTCGGAAGCAGGACGGGAATTAAGCAGGACGGGAAGCAAGCACGACGGGATTGAAGCACGACGGGAAAATCCGAAGTTGGGCGAAAACCCTAATTTTGGTATTATCGATTTTTCGAGGAAGCCGGAGGCTCGGGAAATATTTTCCATCAAGGTCAGGATTCACTTGGAGTTTATTAAAAATATTCATCTCATCAGAACGGGCGTAGAAAAATATTCGGGATTGATCACGGGACGAAAATTCACCGGAAGGGTCGAAATCAGTCGAATGGACCGAGAAGCTCGAGCTGGCCTTATCTATGAGATAAGGACGTGATGTAACCTGCCTGGCATGGTATGTGGCAAGGGAAGCAGGAGGTGTTGAAGCCCAGGAGAGCACAGCATGCTGATTGACACCCAGAAGCACGAGGTGCCGCGAAACCTGCGATCGGAGCATGCTGAGCGACATGTGTGCGCTGAGTGTCAATCTGGATGAGGTCAGGCCGTGGATCAGACATCTGGAGGGCATGGTGTCACTCTGCATGATCTCCTGGTCATGCCATCAGACATGTGGAGCACGAGGTGCCACGACGCATGCGTCCGGAGCCATGCGAAGCGACACACGGGCTGCCACCAACCTGAAGCTGATTGGCTGGTGTCTCCTATATAAAGACCACGACCCCTTCTCATTTCATTCATCCAGACCTTTCAAAAGCAAGTTAAAAAAGTGGGTTAGAGAGAGAGAAAGAAGTAGAAAAAGAAAGTAAGAGGTTTTGAGCTATTTCGAGAGTTTTAGAGAGTTTTCGAGATCAGTTTCTCTACTGATTTCAAGTCAGCGCCTAGGGAAGGTTCTGGCCAACTGAAGATCAACCAATTGAAGATCAATTCAGATGGGAAGCAAGTCAACGTGGTTAGAGAGAGAGAGAAAGAAAGTGTAGCTGAGTTCTGAAGACCGATACTCCACCGAGAAGGCCAGTTCCGTCCAATCGGCGATTCTCTACGATTGTGACGCGGAAGCTCTGTCCAATTCAATCCGTCCAAGCCAGTCATATTCTCCTACAATCAAGTGGAGGTGCTGTCCAAGATTAGTTCAGTTCCATGGGTTCAGATCAGTCGAAGTTCTCCTCGTACTCCGCCGAAATGTCCGAAGAACTGTCCAGCAGCTAAAGGAGATTCTGTCCAGATCAGTCTGTCCAGACGTGTCAGTTTCTTCATGATGAAGACGAGGTTATGTCCAAGTCAAGATCAGTCCAGTGCAGTCCAGTCAAGGCGTCCCTTGGGTTTTGGCCAAGTCCTCTACGATCAACCAGCTGCTTCTCGCCTAGAACACTGTGAGTTGGTTTGTTTGAATTCCACTTGGAATTTAGGGTAGATCGAGTCTGCATATAGATTAGAATGATCACGTTATTGAATGGTAGAGTCCTTAGGGTTATTTTATTTATGGAACCGGACTCAGTTTAGCAAGGGCTAAGCTGAGATGAATGGAATTAAGACTGAGTTAATAACCTGACTAGGACTAGGGCTAGGATGCATCATGTTTTCTATTATTGCGTGTTGATATTGTTGAGTGCAGGTTCCCGTTATCTTTAAAGATAGTTTCTCAGCGGGAGGCTGGACTATCTGGGTAACGGTTTGATTGTATTGTTTAGTATTGATATTATTGTTTAGTAGTTAGTACTAAGGGTCTTAGGCCATATAGGCCGGACTACTGGTACTATTGGTTTGTGTTGTAGAGTCGAGTGTCTAGTTAGGATCTGGAACTTTGGCTTTAGGTTAGGTTCTAGATTGAGTTTGTTTTGTTGTGAGTGTGCCGACAGTATGTGCGAAACCCGCCCATACTAGGCTTGTGTAGGGGTGATTAGTGTTTCCTCGGCCTCGTACCCAGCGGGTTCAAGGAAACCCCTTATTCGCTGGATCGGGAAGACTCAGACGAACGGTGTCATGTACTATGGCTGAGTATTACACGACGGTGTAATGGGACAGTGACCCGAAGGACTGTGGGCTGTCGCGCGGTGACCCGAAGGACTGTGGGCCGCGGTCGGTTGAAAGTTCCTTCTTCTGGCCTTTGTGGTAGGAAGATAGGATATTGCCGATAGGGAGGAGGAACACGATGTCACCAGGGCCCAGGTTAGAGTGTTGTGTTAGAGTGTCGTAGAGGGTTATGGAACCCTCGAGTTAGTGTAGCACCGATATACGGTGTTACAAGTTAGATCGAGTCGTAGTTACTCATAGTCTTATTATTGTGATTGTGTTTGTGGTTGATTGATTTGCTTGCAGGTTCTGACGTTAAGTCTAAGTCTGGTTTAGGTACCGGATTAGGCTTGATGTGTATTTCGTTAGTGTAGGCCTGACGTTGGCCTGTATGTGTTTGAGTGATTGCTTGTGAAGGGTGGTGGATATTAAAGCTATGCGGTATCATTGGTTGGCCGATCATGTTCTTGTTTGATTGTTGGTCGATCGATTAATGATACTTGTATAGTCTAAGTGTCTAACACTACATGAGTATTGAACTCAGGCGTATATATGGTTAACTAGGGATTGCTTGTTGACTTGTTTTAATGCAGGTTCCCGTTACTTGAAGCTAGATCATGGCAGGAGGCCAAGTCTAACTTAGTAACGGTTTGCTTAGCCTTAGCTTTTATTGCATGCTAGGGCTAGATTGATTGTTATTTTGGGTTGTCTGGGTAGAGTCTAGGTTGCGGGTAGAGGCCGCCAGCTCACTGAGTAATACTAGATTACTCATCCAACTCCGTTGTCCTTTTTGCAGGTCGCTTTAGGTAAGGATGATCGGATAGCTTGGTGCTGGACGTTAGGACCGCCGGTGTAGATTTTCATGCCTTTTGTAAACGGTATTGTGGATTTGTGTTTAGTTGACTCGATTTGGCATTAGGCCGGGACCGGTCTCGAATTATATCAATGTATGGATATTTCTCGAATCAATAAAGTAATTGTTTTATATGCGCTTCATGAGTACTCTGATATTTGACTAGTCCGGTCTAACACAACGTTAGGTCGAGGTACGGGTTGAAAAGCCTTAGGCCTTGATCTAACGGAAAACGCTAACTCTAGGTACGGGTTGCAAAGCCTTATGCCTTGACGCAGCGGGACGAGTTAGTGGATGAACTGGTCTAGGTCGTGGAGTAAAGTTTGTGACTCTGACCGGATTGTCCCTAGCCCGTCATGTAGCGCTTCCGAACCATGGTGTTGGGTTGGACGGTCAGTCATGTTCTTGTTTGATTGTTGGCTGGCCGGTTGGCCTTTCATCTCCAACCCTTGGTGTGGGTCGTCCGTCGGTCATGTTCTTGTTTGATTGTTGGCCGGTGGGTCGACCTATGCTTAGGACGGTTCGGGGGTGTTACAGAGGTGGTATCAGAGCATGGTTTCGTCCATGCTTCCGGAACTCATGATTTAATCGGTTTTAAATATTTATCGAGTCAAAATGAGTCACAAAAGGCATTAGGGAAACCGGTCACGTCCAGCGATAGGATTTGTGGTTTTAGGAAATTAGGATTGAGATAGTGGAATATAGAACTGTTAGGTTGCTTGGGTAAAACTGTTAGGTTTCTTGGGTAGAACTGTTAGGTTGCTGGTTAGAATTGCGGTTAGGTTGCATTGTTAGTATTTGCTGGGTTAGTAGATTATTTGATTAATTGTCTACTAACTTGCATGTGAAGTGTTCTTTTGAGTTGCAGCGAGTAAGTGCGTTTGTTGATCGGTACTTTAAGGGATGAAAACCTTAAAGTGGAGGGAGTTCAAGGCCAAACCCAAACCCGAAGCGAAAGAGGAGAGACAGATTCGGAGAACTGGGCTGTGGTATGGACTGGACAGATGGGAAGAAACAAGACTTCGTTGGGAAAGGACTTCATCAGTACTTGGGAAGACGAAGATTGAGAAGGATTTGAGGAATCTGGACAAGGATGATATCTATCAAAATGACAAGATAGTATCATGGGCGATGAGTGTGTTATGACAGAGTAAAAGCAAGAGGACGACTCAGTCATCATACAAGTGAAGAGATATAAAGACAATTGTGGAGGCCTTGAAGAGGACACTGAAGGAACCGTGGTGGAAGGAGCAAAGAGGTTATGGAGACGACTGGAGAGTGTTGTGAAGACGAGCAATTTCGCAACTAAGAATTCGAGGACGAATTCTATTAAGGGGGGGAGAATGTAGAAACCCGTTAAAAAAAAAAAAAAAAAAAAAAAAAAAAAAAAAAAAAAAAAAGAGAGAGAGAATGGTCGAGTATCTTTGTGGTTGAGTCGCGGGCAATACAGATCGATCGGGAAATTTGAAGTACGAGAAGTTCGAAGAATGGATCGTGAATGAAGCATGAGTTGAGATAAGCTGCTCTACCATTGTTAGAAATGTCTTAGATTGATCAGACGGCAGTTTTGGAAGAATCACATTTTTTAAGCACGACGGTTTAGAAGCTCGACGTTTTTGAAGATTGACGTTTCTTCATCGCGAAGTTTTCTCAGAATATCTTCGTATCAGTAAAATATTATTCTGAAGACATTATAAGTCGGAAGCAGGACGGGAATTAAGCAGGACGGGAAGCAAGCACGACGGGATTGAAGCACGACGGGAAAATCCGAAGTTGGGCGAAAACCCTAATTTTGGTATTATCGATTTTTCGAGGAAGCCGGAGGCTCGGGAAATATTTTCCATCAAGGTCAGGATTCACTTGGAGTTTATTAAAAATATTCATCTCATCAGAACGGGCGTAGAAAAATATTCGGGATTGATCACGGGACGAAAATTCACCGGAAGGGTCGAAATCAGTCGAATGGACCGAGAAGCTCGAGCTGGCCTTATCTATGAGATAAGGACGTGATGTAACCTGCCTGGCATGGTATGTGGCAAGGGAAGCAGGAGGTGTTGAAGCCCAGGAGAGCACAGCATGCTGATTGACACCCAGAAGCACGAGGTGCCGCGAAACCTGCGATCGGAGCATGCTGAGCGACATGTGTGCGCTGAGTGTCAATCTGGATGAGGTCAGGCCGTGGATCAGACATCTGGAGGGCATGGTGTCACTCTGCATGATCTCCTGGTCATGCCATCAGACATGTGGAGCACGAGGTGCCGCGACGCATGCGTCCGGAGCCATGCGAAGCGACACACGGGCTGCCACCAACCTGAAGCTGATTGGCTGGTGTCTCCTATATAAAGACCACGACCCCTTCTCATTTCATTCATCCAGACCTTTCAAAAGCAAGTTAAAAAAGTGGGTTAGAGAGAGAGAAAGAAGTAGAAAAAGAAAGTAAGAGGTTTTGAGCTATTTCGAGAGTTTTAGAGAGTTTTCGAGATCAGTTCTCTACTGATTTCAAGTCAGCGCCTAGGGAAGGTTCTGGCCAACTGAAGATCAACCAATTGAAGATCAATTCAGATGGGAAGCAAGTCAACGTGGTTAGAGAGAGAGAGAAAGAAAGTGTAGCTGAGTTCTGAAGACCGATACTCCACCGAGAAGGCCAGTTCCGTCCAATCGGCGATTCTCTACGATTGTGACGCGGAAGCTCTGTCCAATTCAATCCGTCCAAGCCAGTCATATTCTCCTACAATCAAGTGGAGGTGCTGTCCAAGATTAGTTCAGTTCCATGGGTTCAGATCAGTCGAAGTTCTCCTCGTTACTCCGCCGAAATGTCCGAAGAACTGTCCAGCAGCTAAAGGAGATTCTGTCCAGATCAGTCTGTCCAGACGTGTCAGTTTCTTCATGATGAAGCCGAGGTTATGTCCAAGTCAAGATCAGTCCAGTCCAGTCCAGTCAAGGCGTCCCTTGGGTTTTGGCCAAGTCCTCTACGATCAACCAGCTGCTTCTCGCCTAGAACACTGTGAGTTGGTTTGTTTGAATTCCACTTGGAATTTAGGGTAGATCGAGTCTGCATATAGATTAGAATGATCACGTTATTGAATGGTAGAGTCCTTAGGGTTATTTTATTTATGGAACCGGACTCAGTTTAGCAAGGGCTAAGCTGAGATGAATGGAATTAAGACTGAGTTAATAACCTGACTAGGACTAGGGCTAGGATGCATCATGTTTTCTATTATTGCGTGTTGATATTGTTGAGTGCAGGTTCCCGTTATCTTTAAAGATAGTTTCTCAGCGGGAGGCTGGACTATCTGGGTAACGGTTTGATTGTATTGTTTAGTATTGATATTATTGTTTAGTAGTTAGTACTAAGGGTCTTAGGCCATATAGGCCGGACTACTGGTACTATTGGTTTGTGTTGTAGAGTCGAGTGTCTAGTTAGGATCTGGAACTTTGGCTTTAGGTTAGGTTCTAGATTGAGTTTGTTTTGTTGTGAGTGTGCCGACAGTATGTGCGAAACCCGCCCATACTAGGCTTGTGTAGGGGTGATTAGTGTTTCCTCGGCCTCGTACCCAGCGGGTTCAAGGAAACCCCTTATTCGCTGGATCGGGAAGACTCAGACGAACGGTGTCATGTACTATGGCTGAGTATTACACGACGGTGTAATGGGACAGTGACCCGAAGGACTGTGGGCTGTCGCGCGGTGACCCGAAGGACTGTGGGCCGCGGTCGGTTGAAAGTTCCTTCTTCTGGCCTTTGTGGTAGGAAGATAGGATATTGCCGATAGGGAGGAGGAACACGATGTCACCAGGGCCCAGGTTAGAGTGTTGTGTTAGAGTGTCGTAGAGGGTTATGGAACCCTCGAGTTAGTGTAGCACCGATATACGGTGTTACAAGTTAGATCGAGTCGTAGTTACTCATAGTCTTATTATTGTGATTGTGTTTGTGGTTGATTGATTTGCTTGCAGGTTCTGACGTTAAGTCTAAGTCTGGTTTAGGTACCGGATTAGGCTTGATGTGTATTTCGTTAGTGTAGGCCTGACGTTGGCCTGTATGTGTTTGAGTGATTGCTTGTGAAGGGTGGTGGATATTAAAGCTATGCGGTATCATTGGTTGACCGATCATGTTCTTGTTTGATTGTTGGTCGATCGATTAATGATACTTGTATAGTCTAAGTGTCTAACACTACATGAGTATTGAACTCAGGCGTATATATGGTTAACTAGGGATTGCTTGTTGACTTGTTTTAATGCAGGTTCCCGTTACTTGAAGCTAGATCATGGCAGGAGGCCAAGTCTAACTTAGTAACGGTTTGCTTAGCCTTAGCTTTTATTGCATGCTAGGGCTAGATTGATTGTTATTTTGGGTTGTCTGGGTAGAGTCTAGGTTGCGGGTAGAGGCCGCCAGCTCACTGAGTAATACTAGATTACTCATCCAACTCCGTTGTCCTTTTTGCAGGTCGCTTTAGGTAAGGATGATCGGATAGCTTGGTGCTGGACGTTAGGACCGCCGGTGTAGATTTTCATGCCTTTTGTAAACGGTATTGTGGATTTGTGTTTAGTTGACTCGATTTGGCATTAGGCCGGGACCGGTCTCGAATTATATCAATGTATGGATATTTCTCGAATCAATAAAGTAATTGTTTTATATGCGCTTCATGAGTACTCTGATATTTGACTAGTCCGGTCTAACACAACGTTAGGTCGAGGTACGGGTTGAAAAGCCTTAGGCCTTGATCTAACGGAAAACGCTAACTCTAGGTACGGGTTGCAAAGCCTTATGCCTTGACGCAGCGGGACGAGTTAGTGGATGAACTGGTCTAGGTCGTGGAGTAAAGTTTGTGACTCTGACCGGATTGTCCCTAGCCCGTCACGTAGCGCTTCCGGACCATGATGTTGGGTTGGACGGTCAGTCATGTTCTTGTTTGATTGTTGGCTGGCCGGTTGGCCTTTCATCTCCAACCCTTGGTGTGGGTCGTCCGTCGGTCATGTTCTTGTTTGATTGTTGGCCGGTGGGTCGACCTATGCTTAGGACGGTTCGGGGGTGTTACACTTCCCGTGGACTGTTCAGGTGATTTTCGCCCACGTGGGCTGTCTATTCAGTACACACAGGACATCCGCGGGTGTCCGCCAGCACACACAGGACCTCCGTGGCTGTCCGTCAGCACACACAGGACACTCGTGGCTGTCCGTGTGTGTCCGTCAGCACACATAGGACGTCTGTGGCTGTCCATCAGTACACATATCAGCACGCTGGTCCTTGGACTCAGCACACTGGCCCTTCTCGTGGACTGTTAAGGTGATTTTGGCCCACGTGGGCTGTCTGTTCAGTACACACATGACGTCTATGGGTGTCCATCAGCACACACAGGACGTCCGTGGGTGTCCGTGAGCACACACAGGACATCCATGGCTGTCCGTGTGTGTCCGTCATCACACACAGGACGTCTGTGGCTGTCCATCAGTACACATGTCAGCACGTTGGTCCTTGGACTCAGCACGCTGACCCTTCCCGTGGACTCTTCGGGTGATTTTGGCCCACGTGGTTTGTCTGTTCAGTACACACAGGACGTCCGCGGGTGTCCACCAGCACACACAGTACGTCCGTGGCTGTCAGTGGCTGTCCGTTAGCACACACAGGACGTCTTTGGCTGTCTGTCAGCACACACAGGATGTCCGTGGCTGTCCGTGTGTGTACGTTAGCACACATAGGACGTCTATGGCTGTTCATCAGTACACATATCAGCACGCTGGTCCTTGGACTCAGGACGCTGGCCCTTCCCGTGGACTGCTCGGGGGATTTTGGCCCACGTGGGCTGTCTGTTCAGTACACACAGAACGTCCGTGGGTGTCCGTCAGCACACACAGGATGTCCGTGGGTGTCCGTCAGCACACACAGGACGTATGTGGCTGTCCTTGTGTGTCCGTCAGCACACACTGGACATCCGTAGCTGTCCGTTTGTGTCCGTCACCACACACAGGACGTCTGTGGCTGTCCATCAGTACACATATCAGCACGCTGGCCGTTGGACTCAGCACGCTGGCCCTTTCCGTGGACTGTTCGGGTGATTTTGGCCCACGTGGGCTGTCTGTTCAGTACACACAGGACGTCTGTGGGTGTCCGTCAGCACACACAGGACGTCCGTGGGTGTCCGTCAGCACACACAGGAAGTCTGTGGCTGTCTGTTTGTGTCTGTGTGTGTCCGTGTGTGTTCGTCAGCACACACAAGACGTCCGTGGCTGTCCATCAGTACACATATCAGCACGTTGGTCCTTGGACTCAGCTTGCTGGCCCTTCCCGGGGACTGTTCGGGTGATTTTGGCCCACGTGGGCTGTCTGTTCAGTACACACAGGACGTCCGCGGGTGTCCGCCAGCACACACAGGACGTCCGTGGCTGTCCGTCAGTACACACAGGACGTCTGTGGCTGTCCGTTAGCACACACACATGACGTCTGTGGCTGTCCGTGTGTGTCCGTCAACACAAACAGAACGTCAGTGGCTGTCCATCTGTACACATATCAGCACGCTGGTCCTTGGACTCAACACGCTAGCCCTTCCCGTTGACAGTTCTGGTGATTTTGGCCCACGTGGGTTGTCTGTTCAGTACACACAGGACGTCCGTGTTTGTCTGTCAGCACACACATGACATCCGTGGGTGTCCGTCAGCACACACAGGACGTCAGTGGCTTTCAGTGTGTGTCCGTGTGTGTCCGTCAGCACACATGACGTTCGTGGCTGTCCATCAGTACACATATCAGCACGTTGGTCCTTGGACTCAGCACGCTGCCCTTCTCGTGGACTGTTCGGGTGATTTTGGCCAACGTGGGCTGTCTGTTCAGTACACACAGGACGTCTGTGGGTGTCTGTCAGCACACACATGACGTCTGTGGGTGTCCGTCAGCACACACACAGGACATCCGTGGCTGTCCGTGTGTGTCTGTGTGTGTCCGTCAGCACACACATAACGTCTGTGGCTGTCCGTGTGTGTTCGTGTGTGTCCGTGAGCACACACATGACGTCCGTGGCTGTCCATCAGTACACATATCAGCACGCTGGTCCTTGGACTCAGCACGCTGGCCCTTCCTGTGGACTGTTCGAGTGATTTTGGCCCACGTGGGCTGTGTGTTCAGTACACACAGGAGGTCTGTGGGTGTCCGTCAGCACACACATGACGTCTGTGGGTGTCCGTCAGCACACACAGAACGTCTGTGGGTGTCCGTCAGCACACACAGGACGTCTGTGGGTGTCCGTCAGCACACACAGGACGTCTGTGGGTGTCCGTCAGCACACACAGGACGTCTGTGGGTGTCCGTCAGCACACACAGGACGTCTGTGGGTGTCCGTCAGCACACACAGGACGTCTGTGGGTGTCCGTCAGCACACACAGGACGTTCGTGTGTGTCTGTGTGTGTCTGTCAGCACACACAGGACGTCCGTTCCTGTCCGTGTGTGTTCGTGTGTGTCCGTCAGCAGACACAAGACGTCCGTGGCGGTCCATCAGTACACATATCAGCACGCTGGTCCTTGGACTCAGCACGCTGGCCCTTCCCGTTGACTGTTCGGGTGATTTTGTCCCAGATGGGCTGACTGTTCAGTAGACACATGACGTCCGTGGGTGTCCGCCAGCACACACAGGACGTCTGTGGCTGTCCGTGGCTGTCCGTTTGTGTCCGTGTGTGTCCGTCAGCACACACAGGACGTCTGTGGCTGTCCATCAGTACACATATCAGCACGTTGGTCCTTGGACTCAGCACGCTGACCCTTCCCGTGGACTGTTTAGGTGATTTTGGCCCACTTGGGCTGTCTGTTCAGTACACACAGGACGTCCGCGGGTGTCCGCCAGCACACACAGGACCTCCGTGGCTGTCAGTGGCTGTCTGTCAGCACACACAGGACGTCCGTGGCTCTCCGTGTGTGTCTGTGTGTGTCCGTCAAGACACACAGGACGTCTGTGGCTGTCCATCAGTACACATATCAGCACGCTGGTCCTTGGACTCAGCACGCTGGCACTTCCCGTGGACTGTTCGGGTGATTTTGTCCCACGTCGGCTGTCTGTTCAGTACACAGAGGACGTCCGTGGGTGTCCGTCATCACACACAGGACAACCGTGGGTGTCCGTCAGCACACACAGGACATCTGTGGCTGTCCGTGTGTGTCCGTCAGCACACACAGGACGTCCGCGGTCCATGGATCAGTACATGGAGCCAAACCAGCCTGGATATCAGAACGTTCTGAACATTTCAACCGAAGTTCATGTTTTTCACCGTACCGGACAGATTGACCGTGCAGTGTACTGGACAATCCCGCATACGTCCGAAAAGGAGCTTTGGCTGGAACCATGGCCAGATTACCGATCTGACCATACTGGGGCTTGTCTTTCCCGTCCAATTTCACATTTGAAGACATATGGTCGAGCTAGAATCCACTTTGGACGAGCTGGACGAGGTGACACTTACTTGGGCGAGCTAGATGAGCTGAGTGAGCTAAGTGACACTACTCTGGAGCTGGATGAGCTGAGTGAGCTAAATGACACTAGCTTGGAGCTGAATGAGCTAAGTAACACTGATGATGGAGCTGGTTCAGTTGCTGGGCGAAATGGGCCTTTTCAGCCCAAAGAAAAGTTCATAAAAAGTTCATTATGGGATTGTTTCTTTCCAAATTCGACCAGCCCTTTCCTCAGTCCATTTCAAGCACATTCTCATCAAGAATACCAAGAGGGAGTCAGCAAGGAAGTCTTGGTCGTGCATGGGAAAAATAATTCAACAAAAATCATTAATTTCGGTCTTTAGTCAAAGTCTTCATTTCTAGTTTCTATGTCTTGTTTTTAGCACATTCTTCTTTGGATTTCTACAACTTTTAATCCTATAAATAAGGTCATAGAGCCACAAAATAACACAGATTTGTGAGGTTATCTCCAAGTTTTGATCCTTCTTTTGTTGGACCGGTGCGTCACATCCGGCAACGATCGAAGTCTGGTTGTATCTATGGGCTATTACGCAACCCTTAGTGTCACCCCTCGATCCATCAGTTCTCAATCCTCTCGGATCTGAGTTCATATCAACCATACCGAAAGAGTGATCCTTATTTTGGTTCTATCAATCAGTACACATATCAGGACGTTGGTCCTTGGACTCAGCATCCTGACCCTTCCCATGGACTGTTCGGGTGATTTTGGCCCACATGGGCTCTCTGTTCAGTACACACAGGACGTCCGCGGGTGTCCGCCAGCACACACAAGACGTCCGTGGCTGTCCGTGGCTATCCGTCAGTACACACAGGACGTCTGAGGCTGTCCGTTAGCACACACAGGACGTCTGTGGCTGTCTGTGTGTGTCCGTCAGCACACACAAGACGTCCCTGGCTGTCCATCTGTACACATATCAGCACGCTGGCCCTTCACGTGGACTGTTCGGGTGATTTTGGCCCACGTGGGCTGTCTGTTCAGTACACACAGGACGTCCGTGGGTGTCCGTCAGCACACACAGGACGTCCGTGGGTGTCTGTCAGCACACACAGGATGTCTGTGGCTGTCCGTGTGTGTCCGTGTGTGTCCATCAGCGCACACAGGACGTCCGTAGCTGTTCGTGTGTGTCCATCGGCACACACAGGACGTCCGTGGCTGTCCATCTGTACACATATCAGCACGCTGGCCCTTCCCGCGGACTGCTCGGGAGATTTTGGCCCACGTGGGCTGTCTGTTCAGTACACACAGGACATCCGCAGGTGTCCGCTAGCACACACAGGACGTCCGTGGCTGTCTGTGGCTGTCCGTCAGTACACACAGGACGTTCGTGGCTGTCTGTGGCTGTCTGTGGCTGTCCGTGTGTGTCCGTCAGCACACACAGGACGTCTGTGGCTGTCCATCTGTACACATATCAGCACACTGGTCCTTGGACTCAGCAGGCTGGCCTTTCCCGTGGACTGTTCGGGTGATTTTTGCCCACGTGGGCTGTCTGTTTAGTACACACAGGACGTTCGTGGGTGTCCGTCAGCACACACAGGACGTCCGTGGGTGTCCGTCAGCACACACAGGACGTCTGTGACTGTCCGTGTGTGTCTGTCAGCACACACAGGACGTTCGTAGCTGCCCGTATGTGTCGTCAGCACACACAGGACGTCTGTGGCTGTCCATCAGTACACATATCAGCACGCTGGTCCATGGACTCAGCACGCTGGCCCTTCCCGTGGACTGTTCGGGTGATTTTGGCCCACGTGGGCTGTCTGTTTAGTACACACAGGACATCCGCGGGTGTCTGCTAGCACACACAGGACTTTTATGGCTGTCCGTCAGTACACACAGGACGTCCGTGGCTGTCTGTGGCTGTCCGTGTGTGTCCGTCAGCACACACAGGACGTCCGTGGCTGTCCATATGTACACATATCAGCACGCTGGTCCTTGGACTCAGCAGGGTGGCCTTTCCCGTGGATTGTTCAGGTGATTTTGGCCCACGTGGGCTGTCTGTTCAGTACACACAGGACGTCCTTGGGTGTCCATCAGCACACACAGGACGTCCGTGGGTGTCCGTCATCACACACACGACGTCCGTAGCTGCCCGTGTGTGTCCGTCAGCACACACAGGACGTTTGTGGCTGTCCATCAGTACACATATCAGCACGCTGGTCCTTGGAGTCAGCATGCTGGCCCTTCCCGTGGACTGTTCGGGTGATTTTGGCCCACGTGGGCTGTCTGTTCAGTACACACAGGATGTTCGTGGGTGTCCGTCAGCACACACAGGATGTCCGTGGGTGTCTGTGGCTGTCCGTCACTACACACAGGACATCCATGGCTGTCCGTGGGTGTCCGTCAGCACACACAGGACGTCCGTGGCTGTCCGTTTGTGTCCGTGTGTGTTCGTGTGTGTTCGTCAGCACACACAGGACGTCTGTGGCTGTCCATTAGTACACATATTAGGACGTTGGTCCTTGGACTCAGCACGCTGACCCTTCCCATGGACTGTTCGGGTGATTTTGGCCCACGTGGGCTGTCTGTTCAGTACACACATGACGTCCGCGGGTGTCTGCCAGCACACACAAGACGTCCGTGGCTGTCTGTAACTATCCGTCAGTACACATAAGATGTCTGTGGCTGTCCGTTATCACACACAGGACGTCCGTGTGTGTCCGTCAGCATACACAGGACGTCCCTGGCTGTCCATATGTACACATGTCAGCATGCTGGTCCTTGGACTCAGCACGCTGGCCCTTCCCGTGGACTGTTTGGGTCATTTTGGCCCACGTGGGCTGTCAGTTCAGTACACACAAGACGTCCGTCAGCACACACAGGACGTCCGCGGGTGTCCGCCAGCACACACAGGACGTCCGTGGCTGTCCATCAGTACACATATCAGCACGCTGGTCCTTGGACTTAGCACGCTGGCCCTTCCTGTGGACTGTCTGGGTGATTTTGGCCCACGTGGGCTGTTTGTTCAGTACACACAGGATGTCTGTGGGTGTCTGTAACACCCCCGAACCGTCCTAAGCATAGGTCGACCCACCGGCCAACAATCAAACAAGAACATGACCGACGGACGACCCACACCAAGGGGTGGAGAGGAATGAGCCAACCGGCCAGCCAACAATCAAACAAGAACATGACTGACCGTCCAACCCAACACCATGGTCCGGAAGCGCTACGTGACGGGTTAGGGACGATCCGGTCAGAGTCACAAGATTTACTCCACGACCTAGACCAGTTCATCCACTAACTCATCCCGCTGCGTCAAGGCACAAGGCTTTGCAACCCGTACCTAGAGTTAGCGTTTTCCGTTAGATCGAGGCCTAAGGCTTTTCAACCCGTACTACGACCTAAAGTTGTGTTAGACCGGACTAGTCAAATATCAGAGTACTCATGAAGCGCATATAAAACAATTACTTTATTGATTCGAGAAATATCCATACATTGATATAATTCGAGACCGGTCCCGGCCTAATGCCAAATCGAGTCAACTAAACACAAATCCACAATACCATTTACAAAAGGCATGAAAATCTACACCGGCGGTCCTAACGTCCAGCACCAAGCTATCCGATCATCCTTACCTAAAGCGACCTGCAAAAAGGACAACAGAGTTGGATGAGTAACCTAATGTTACTCAGTGAGCTGGCGGCCTCTACCCGCAACCTAGACTCTACCCAGACAACCCAAAATAACAATCAATCTAGCCCTAGCATGCAATAAAAGCTAAGGCTAAGCAAACCGTTACTAAGTTAGTCTTGGCCTCCTGCCATGATCTAGCTTCAAGTAACGGGAACCTGCACTAAAACAAGTCAACAACCAATCCTTAGTTAACCATATATACGCCTGAGTTCAGTACTCATGTAGTGTTAGACACTTAGACTATACAAGTATCATTAGTCGATCGACCAACAATCAAACAAGAACATGATCGGCCAACCAATGATACTGCATAGATTTAATATCCACCACCCTTCACAAGCAATCACTCAAACACATACAGGCCAACGTCAGGCCTACACTAACAAAATACACATCAAGCCTAATCCGGTACCTAAGCCAGACTTGGGACTTAATGTCAGAACCTGCAAGCAAATCAATCAACCAAACACAATCACAATAATAAGACTATTAGTATCACGACTCGATCTAACTAGTAACACCGTATATCGGTGCTACCCTAACTCGAGGGTTCCATAACCCTCTACGACACACTAACACAACACTCTAACCTGGGCCCTGGTGACATCGTGTTCCTCCTCTCTATCGGCAATATCCTATCTCCCTACCACAAAGGCCAGAAGAAGGAACTTTCAACCGACCGCGGCCCACAGTCATTCGGGTCACCGCGCGACAGCCCACAGTCCTTCGGGTCACTGCCACATTACACCGTCGTGTAATAACTCAGCCCTAGGCCATGATCCCGTCTCTCTGAGTCTTCCCGATCCAACGAATAAGGGGTTTCCTTAAACCCGCTGGGTACGAGGCTGAGGAAACACTAATCACCCCTACACAAGCCTAATATGGGCGGGTTACGCACATACTGTCGGCACCACTCACACAACACAAACTCAATCTAGAACCTAACCTAACGATAAAGTTCAAGATCCTAACTAGACACTCGACTCCACAAGACTAACCAATTGTACCAAGTAGTCCGGCCTATATGGCCTAAGACCCTTAGTACTAACTACTAAACGACTAAGCAATAATAATCAATACTAATCAATTAAATCAAACCGTTATCCAGATAGTCCAGCCTCCTGCTATGAAACTATCCTTAAAGATAACGGGAACCTGCACTCAACCAAATCAACACACAAGAATAGAAAACATGATGCATCCTAACCTTAGTCCTAGTCAGGTTATCAACTCAGTCTTAATTCCATTCATCTCAGCTTAGCCCTTGCTAAACTGAGTCCGGTTCCATAAATAAAATAACCCTAAGGACTCTACCATTCAATAACGTGATCATTCTATTCTATATGCGACTCGATCTACCCTAAATTCCAAGTGGAATTCAAACAAACCAACTCACAGTGTTCTAGGCGAGAAGCCGCTGGTTGATCGGAGAGGACTTGGCCAAAACCCAAGGGACGCCTTGACTGGACTGGACTGGACTGATCTTTTCTTGGAAACAACCTTGGCTTCACCATGAAGAAACTGAAAGGCGTCGATAGGCTGATCTGGACTCGGACAGAACCTCCATTAGCTTCTGGACAGTTCTTCGACTTCCCGGTGCAGTATCGAGTAGAACTTCGACTGATCTGAACCCATGGAACTGAACTAATCTTGCAGTACCTCACTTAATTGTAGGAGAATATGACTGGCTTGGACGGATTGAATTGGACAGAGCATCCGCGTCACAATCGTAAAGAATCGACGATTGGACGGAACTGGCCTTCTCGGTCTTCCGAATCGATCAAACTCTAGATCGAACACTTTCTTTCTCTCTGGCCACGTTGACTTGATTCCCATCTGAGCTGATCTTCATTTGATTGGCCTTCAGTTGGACAGAACCTTCCCAAGGCGATAACTCGAAATCAATAGAGAACTGATCTCGAAAACTCTCTAAAACTCTCGAAATAGCTCGGAATCACTTGCTTTCTTTTTCTACTTTTCTCTCAAGGTTTTAACTTGGTTTGGACAGGTCTGGATGTGAAGAAATGAGCTGGGGTCGTGGGGTATTTATAGGAGACACCAGCCAATCAGCTTCAGGTTGGTGGCAGCCCGTGTGTCGCTCCGCATGGCTCCGGATGCATGCACGGCGGCACCTCGTGCTCCACATGGCTGGATGCATGTCCAGGACACATGCAGGACGCCAACACTCCTCCCAGATGTCAGGCTGCATGACTGGAGCTCATGCAAGGCGCCACACGTCCTCACACATGTCGATCAGCATGCTTCGATTGCATGCGTCGCGACATCTCGTGCTTGGCCGATCCACCTCGTGCTCCACATGGCTTGCTGCATGTCCAGGACACATGCAGGACGCCACAACTCCTCCCAGATGTCAGGCTGCATGCTGGAACTCATGCAAGCGCCACAGCATCACACACATGGCTGCCGCATGCTTCGGTTCCATGCGCGGAGACACCTCGTGCTTGGTCGATCCACCTCGTGCTTCTACATGTCAAGCTGCATGTGCAGCTTCCATGCACGTCTACACCTCCTCCTTGTGTTGACACTCAGCTGCTGATGTGATAGACAGAATGTCCTGGTCAAATGCATAGAGACACCTCGAGCTTCTTGGTTTCTTTGCGCGATTTCGACCCTTCTTGTGAATTTCTGACCCGCGATCAATCCCGAATATTTTTCCGCTCCCATTCTGATTCTCTGAATATTTTTAATATACTACAGATGATGTCTGATATCCTTTAAAAATATTTCCCGAGCCTCCGGCTTCCTCAAAGAATTTCGTAATACCGAAATTAGGGTTTTCGCCCCTTCGGGTTTTCCCTCGTGCTTCATCCCGTCGTGCTTGCTTCCCGTCTGCTTAATTCCGTCCTGCTTCCGACTTATAATGTCTTCAGATTATTTTTCTG